>NC_091307.1:7903361-7958361 GCF_038502225.1 Cherax quadricarinatus
TTTCTGGTTACTTATATCAATAAAATATTAATCCGAGTCTCTTGTGCCAAGCACTTCTACAATTTCACAGCGTCCGTCACTAGGATGTACTAGGGCAGTACACAGTATCGTATCTCTTCATACTCGTGGTTATGTACATCAGTGTAGAGACAGGATAGCGCTGACAAGGAGGGCACTGAGGCTCGATCATAGTAGAGGAGACTGCATTCCACTCTTAAGTAGTGGTTGTGGAATGCTAGGCAGTATGAACATCTGAGTATGAAACAGCTTAAGGTGTGTAGTGAAGGGGGGGGGTCTGCGACAGGACAGTATTGCGTCACGCAGTACCTCGCCCACACAACACTACCCACTCAACACTCAGCTTATGTCTCCTCCTCACACACAATACTGTGAATATATAAATATAATAATTAGACATGACATGAGTATATATAGTTAATATGGGCTGGAGGGATTAAGTTACTTTACTGAATTTGACATAGCAAGTAACAAAAGGTATTTGGGCATAAAATTACGTAAATTTTAAATAGGGAAGTGCCCAAATACTCGTCAAAATGTTCAAAGGACACCACAAGAGCTAGATTTTTCTGGTGTCGTTTGAGCTTAGATGAATAGTAACATATAGGATGGAGAATATCAGTGGATGTTGACTGTTGGAGCAGCACAACACACACTGCATAACAACTCGCATCTATATGTAAAAAGAAGGGAAGATTGAAATTAGGACTTTTCAACACAGGAGCAGAGGATAGCAAGCGCTTCAACCTTTTGAACGAGTCTGAACAATCTCTAGTCCAGGTGAACTGAACTTTGCTACTAGTAAGCTCAGTGAGGGGAGCTGCAATCTGAGAAAAGTTTGGACAGAACCTGCGATAATATCCTGCCATACCCAGGAATCTCTGTACTCCTTTCCTATCCTGTGGCACTGGAAATTCAGAAATTGCACGAACCTTAGCCTCAATAGGAGCAACCTCACCTTGGCCGATACAAAAGCCTAGATAGGTAATCTTGGCTTGACCAAAACTACATTTAGCTAAGTTAACAGTGAAGTTGTAGTGCGCCAGTCTCTCAAACAAAGCTCTGAGACGCGTCAAGTGCTGTTCCCATTCGTCACTGTACACCACTAAGTCGTCAAGGTAGGCTTCTACTCCTTCTAAGTTGTGGGTCAACTCGTTCATTATACGTTGGAATGAAGAAGCCGCGTTACATAGGCCGAAGGGGGTGACGAGGTAGTTAAACAATCCATCTTGAACAGTAAAAGCAGATATTTCTTGAGCACGTTCAGTAAGCGGGACTTGATAATAGCCTCGTAAGAGATCTAAACGGCTGACAAACTGGGCTCCTGACACACGATCAATAAGGTCGTCAATGCGAGGCAGAGGATAACCATCAGGCAAGGTGACAGAGTTCACTTTCCTGTAATCAGTGCACATCCTGAAACTACCGTCAGATTTAGGCACTAAAATACAGGGAGATGCCCATGGACTTTTACTGCGCTCAATAAGTCCGTGAGATAACAGAAAATCAACTTCTTCTCTCAATGCTTTATGCTTTGTTGGACTCATCCTATATGGTGATTGCTTAATGGGTGATGCTCCCTGTACATCAACGTCATGTACACCTAGAGTACAACGTTTAGGAACATCACCGAACAATTCAGGGAAATGCAAAATCATGTTTTTAACATCACCAGCTTTATCAATCCCAAGGTTACTAAGAAAATCGTCTAGTGACTGTAGAGTCACAGAATTTTCTAAACGCACCTCTATACCTCTAGAGATGTCAGGTAGACTCACGTTTTCTTCCTCTGTCCTAGGAAGAATAGAAGTAGTAGGTAGAGGACTAGCGTAGTATGCCTTAAGCTGGTTAACATGGTACACATGATTAGATTTCTTTTTCCCAGGCGTACGTACCAAATAATTTACGTCGCTAAGCTTTTTCACTACTTCCAGGGGACCATCATACCTGGCTTGTAGAGCATGACCTGGTACTGATTTCCGAGCCATCACCTTATCTCCTGCTTTAAAAGAACGAGAGACAGCACGCTTGTCATAATGTTGCTTCATTCTAGCTTGGGCTGAAACTAGGTTTTTCGAAGCTAGCTCTCTAGCGGCTGTCAAATGTTGCTGCATTAATGAAGGTGAAGTACTCAGTGATGGATTTGATTTTCCTGTCCACACGTCTTTTAACACTGCGAGAGGACCACGCACTTGGTGTCCGAATATTAATTCAAACGGACTAAATCCGAGACTTTCTTGCTCACTTTCTCTCATAGCGAACAGAAGAAAAGGTATACCCTCATCCCAGTCTCTAGAAAAATGTTCACAATAAGCTCTCATCATAGACTTCAATGTCTGATGAAATCTCTCTAGAGCACCTTGTGACTGTGGATGATAACTGGTTGAAAGTACAGACTTTATTCCTAGGTGGGATAATGCTTCTCGAAAGATCTTAGAAGTGAAGTTAGATCCCTGATCTGATTGTATCTCTCGTGGCAATCCAACCTGGGAGAAAAATTTCATCAGCGCTCTCACAATAGCACGAGCATTAATTTTTCTCATAGGAATAGCTTCGGGATAGCGTGTTGCAGCGTCCATAATAGTAAATAAGTATTGGTTTCCTAGTTTGGTTCTAGGCAAAGGACCAACACAATCAATAATAAGACGTGAGAATGGTTCACCATGCACGGTGATAGGAATGAGAGGCGCAGGTGGAGGTGTGTGCGCTGGCTTGCCTGTCACTTGACACACGTGGCAACGTCGCACATGATCAGCTACTGTTTCCTTCATCTTTGGCCAAGTAAAATGTTTTGCCAGTTTACCGAGTGTCTTCTTGACACCCAAATGTCCTCCTATGGGACTATTGTGAGCAAAATCAATGGTTTGTTCACGAAATGTAACTGGTAACACAACGAGATGCTTGACTGTCGTGGAAACACTATCAGCTGACAACTTAGATGTATTTTTCTCCATCAGTACACCGTTACTATAATAGTAACAATTATCGAGATCCTTTGCTTCACTCTCAGTAACTGCTATATCTCTCAGTCTTTCCAGTGACTGATCAACAAACTGATCCTTGATTAAATCATCATGAGTTAGAAATTTAACATCAGTTGTGTCTTGACTAGGTTGATGACCAGGGGGAGTCAGTGTTAATGATCCTGGGCGCAGAGCGTCACTAAACAACATATTCAACCCCAAATCATTGTCATCCACTAACTCAACAGGAGACAAGGAAGGTTGTTGCATCTTTGACATAGCTCTAGTAATTGCGCTGAGAGGAAATAAAATAGGTTTCTCTCTACAAGCTTCAATGGCATAATTATCATCAGTGGTATTATCAATCACAAGTGGTTCTTTACATATACCAGCATGAAGGATATCGTTCCCTATCAACAAGTCCACTGACCTGAGGGGAAATGCACCACTGGATATACCCACTGAAATATAACCAGTATAATAGCTTGTTTCAATATAAACTTTGTGCAGAGGCACTTTTATAACAGCCCCTCCATAGGCTTCTAACAATACATCTATCTTGCAATAGGTATCGTCATTTATGGGCAGTACATCTTCTCTTAATAAGGTGAGATAACTACCAGTGTCTCTGAAAGAAATTATCTCAGTTAGATGTGATTCGTCCAATCCTACTTTATCTCTCGAAAAGTAAGGACTCATCGCTGAACGAATCTTTTCGTCAGATACACTTTCTGACGCTAGTCATCTATCTTGAGTAACATTATCTAAAACAGTAGGATCAGAGGTATAGCTAGGCTTTTGGTGCCTTTGTTGCTCGGAAGAGGATACGACTTGTGTGGGGGCGCCAGCCGCACGACTGTATCTCGCATCTCTTTCTAACTTATAGCAATACTCTCTAGTATGTCCTTTTCTGTTACAATAGGTACATTTAACTTTCTTCTCGATACCAGATTTCTGTCTAGCCACAGAGACAGTTTCAGGATTGTGAGTTTTCCTGGTAATGGTACGAGAAGTTACAGTAACAGGTACATCAGGCCGGCAATGAGCAGCTGATTTAGGTTGCCAACTTCTAGGACAATTTTTAGTTACCTTGTTTCTGAGTGTTTTAGTACGTACAAGTTTGTGAGAAATTTCGTAATTGTCTGCTAATGCTGCAGTTTCCAGAATATCTGAGGTAGTATGATCGATCAGATATTCTTGTATGTCAGCAGACATACAGTTGTTAAACTCTTCGTGTAGTAACAACTGAACAAGGCTGTCGTAGTTGTTACACTTAGCAGCTCTAGTCCATCTCTCAAATGCAACTTTTTTCTCACGAGCAAACTCTACACAAGTTTGATCTTGTCGTCGTTGTAACGTACGAAATGCTCTTTGATAACTTACAGGTAACAAGTTGTATGTCTCTAGAATAGTTTGTTTGACAGCGTCATAACTAATGTACTTGGCAAATGGTAAGGCTGCAGAACACGTTTGAGCTCTTCCCGTCAACACTGTATGCAGCAATGTTGCCCAGTGCTTACGTGGCCAGTTCATAGCACGTGCCTGGTTCTCAAACACATCAAAATATGTGTCTAAGTCACTTTCAAAAAACTTAGGAACCATGGATGCAGCTTTCTGCACATTAAATGTGTCCTGTGATCTATCAGTCTGTTGTCTTAACAGACGAACATTTTCTCTTTGGAAATCTTCTTCGTTCAATCTCCTCTGTGCCTCAATTTGTGCAGTCTGCAACATAATGAGGCGTTCCAACCTCTCAAACTGTTCCTGAGAGATAGGACCGGTGGGTAATGGAGGAGTAGGGAAATTAACATGGTCTGGACGGTCCTTAGGTCGGACACTTGGTCCAGCCGTCTCTAGAGTGTCTAGATCTGGTCTAGGATAAGTAAATACAGGTGTAGTATACACTGTACTAGTATTAGGCTGTGTCATACTACCAGCTATACTCTGTACTATAGTGTCAGTGAAGGAAGGCGTGAGCGAGAACTGAGCTACACTAGGCTCAGACACTAGGCTCACTTCTGCTCTAGTTGCTCTTTCTTCAACTTCAAATAGAGCCATACTTCCTAATTGTGACACTAGGCTTTCTGAATCTGAATCATAATCAGACATCTCTGTATGAGCAGGAAACAATATATCTTTAATTAATGCTCTGACAGTTTCTGCGGAGTAATTCCTGTTATACGTCACACCGAGATACTTGGCTACTTGCCAACACGTCTGAAGTTTTAATGTACTTAACTCAGACAAAGTCAGAGTATCAATTAACTGTTTCACTTTAGCATACATCACGAAAATAATTGTACTACGAGAGAGTGATTATTGGAAACTATAATCCTAATAGGAATTTTAGTGTTGATTGTCTTAGAGTTAGAACTCATAAACAGTATTTCCATCTCCTTGGATCAAGAGACTCAGTCAGGTACATACATCCACCTGGTATGTTGTACAAGACTAAACTCAAAGTCTTCAGATTAGGAAAGTACTCAAAGTGTTTGACCATAGAGTTACTAGTATGTCAAACTGGACAATTTCTCCAACACCTTGGATCAAGAGCCTCCCGGACAGGCCCCCATTTGTTACAAAAAACGCGATTCTAAAAGCTTAGAGATCTCCAGTGAATACTAGAAAGGACTGCCCTTCTAGCATCCAGCCTGTTACTGGGTTTTCGTAACAAGTAGTCAGTATCCTTGTCCAATTATCCATTAAAATTCTGTATTATTCAATAGTGCTTCAGGATTACAACTGGTAGGCTACTAACTAGAGAAATTAAAATTTAATAAATTTATTAAGTAGTAAGTTGTCTAGAGGTACATTATCAAATTAAATTAATTACAGCAATCAAAATAAAATCAATCTCTCGAGTTCAATATTATTGTGCTGAAAGCACATATCACATTTATAATTCTTAAGTACCGTCAGGTACATTAACATTTAATAAGATATTACAAATATGTACAAGTATGTGTATGCGTATAAGTGCTCTTAAGTAGTTAGCTGTGTCTCAAGACTCGAATTAGACTTAAACAAGTGACTGACAAAGTCCTCAAATAAACTAACTTCTTGACCGACTGGCAACCCGAACAGTCTGCTTGAACAACAAAGAATGCTAAGCCCAATAGCAATGCAATACCAAGCGACTGCGACACAGAATCAGGAACTGGGAAATAATATAACGACACTAAGTAGGGACCATCTGCAGATCCTCCACAAAATTTACAAACCTCCCATAATACTGAATCTTTGTTCAGCATAGGTAAAACTGTGACTGTGACAATACACAGGAACCAGTACAAAATTAGGTCAGAAGCTATAGCTAAGGACCTGAGATACTCAGAGTGTCTATGTGACACACAACCTCAGTACAACGTCGAAAATCACTAAGTCTTTACAATGTTCTGTGAACAAAGTTCTACAGAACTAACAAGAATAATGAGACAGACAATCTGTCCAACCAGCAAGCGAGTCTCCAGCAGACTCAGACAGACAATGTCCAACCAGCAAGCGAGTCTCTAGCAGACTGTCAGACAGACAATGTCCTAACAGCAAGCGAGTCTCTAGCAGACTGACAATTTCACGAGAGGTGAGGACCCCCCCCCTCGATCACGTGATAGCTACGTGGACAACTGCAGCTCAGAAGCCGGCAGTATAACGAGCGACAAGCGATAATTACAGTAGTTTGACAATCAAGACTAACTGAGCACATTTTATATACATCCTAACAACATAAGCTAAATAACAATATAATAGTCAAATAATAATATAAAGTCATACATTTACGATTTAGCTATCATCGCAAATATAAGCAATATAAAATTAAATGAAAAGGTAATATACATTACATATATACATAATCATCATTGTAACCCATTCAGGGGTTGCAACATTTTGGCTGTTCATTAGGACGAAAAGTTTCGCAAAGCGACATTATTCTGCGAAATATCTCGTCGGAAGTGGGGTAAGCGGCTTCCCGGATTCACCTGTGCTCCGGAAGCGAGTCCTTAGACGCTCGCGGCGGCGCGATGCCGGCCCCGCTAATTGTCCTTATCCGCAAGATGTCCGAGATGGTCAGCAGGTGAATTGTGGTCCTCACCCTCCTGCCACCACCACCACCACCCTTACCCTGGTGTACGTGGATACTGTTATCCTCTGCCGCAGTATCCGTGGCTGTCATCCTCTGCTGTAGTGTCTGTGGCTGTCGTTCTCTGCTGCAGTGTCCGTGGCTGCCATCCTTTGCTGCAGTGTCTGTGGCTGTCGTTCTCTGCTGCAGTGTCCGTGGCTGTCGTTCTCTGCTGCAGTGTCCGTGGCTGTCGTTCTCTGCTGCAGTGTCCGTGGCTGCCATCCTTTGCTGCAGTGTCCGTGGCTGTCGTTCTCTGCTGCAGTGTCCGTGGCTGTCGTTCTCTGCTGCAGTGTCCGTGGCTGCCATCCTTTGCTGCAGTGTCTGTGGCTGTCGTTCTCTGCTGCAGTGTCTGTGGCTGCCATCCTTTGCTGCAGTGTCTGTGGCTGTCGTTCTCTGCTGCAGTGTCCGTGGCTGTCGTTCTCTGCTGCAGTGTCCGTGGCTGCCATCCTTTACTGCAGTGTCTATGGCTGTCGTTCTCTGCTGCAGCGTCCGTGGCTACCATCCTCTGCAATAGGCTGACACATTTCAACACTATGCATGTAATCCATCGTGCGTGATGGACCTAACTTTTGTTCCTTTACTATGTAACTCTTGTAACACAGGGTAACAGAACGATGCTGATATGTTCAATTTTCGTCCAATTAACGAAAGTAATCAAGCACCTTATTGACATCCAAATCACTCGAATACGAATGCATGTAGTCCACAACAATATATAAATCATTAATGGAGTGTTCTACTAACAATGGAAAGGAACTCAGGCTCGATACCCAGGCTAGGGATGGTGTATGGGTGAGTTTACTTACGCCCTCTTGACATGTTTATCTGGGTGTTAGTAGGCTGTTGTTGCTTCCATCTCTAAAGAAAAAGGACCTAAGAATCGCAACGTATATAAGCCACGCAGATTGTTTTTTTTTTTAGGTTATCCTGGGTTAATAACCCTTAGTGGCAGTCTGAAGGAAGTATTCTTCCCCCCCTCTCGTTTTCAAACCGCAAATACTGGAGCCTCCAGTAGATATTACTCACATTGCTGCCTCCTACTGTAAATTTTACTTGCTTGTATGTTGGAAAGTACAGGTGGACGGAGGATCGAGCCTCCATCAATCACTCCATGTATCCCATAGCTCGATTGCTAGCGCACCCAGCTGACACTCTGTGGTTCGATCCTCGGTACGGGTGGAAATATTAAGACGTATTTCCTTAAGACACCTGTTATCCCTGTTCACCTATCAGTAAAATAGGTACCTGGGTGTTAGTCGACTGGTGTGGGTCGCATCCTGGGGACAAAACTAACCTAATTTGCCCGAAATACTCTGCATAACAAGGGACTTTCTGTATAGTAGTATGTCATTGATGTCAGCTAGGACTGTATACCTTACGAGTGTATCTGTAAAAGTGAAGATTATTATTATTATTATTATTATTATTATTATTATTATTATTATTATTATTAATATATGGTGCACATGTGTCTTGCTCATCATCACTCCATGTGCTGAATGACCCGCGCGGGTTTAGCGCTTCACGTAAATATATCAAATTGCCTCAGATTTTATCTCCTGCAAATAAATATATTATTTTTTTTTATCATTGTATGTAAGACTTCGTTACTTACAGAGAGTTGTACGTGACACTTGCTGTGTGTGTGTGTGTGTGTGTGTGTGTGTGTGTGTGTGTGTGTGTGTGTGTGTGTGTGTGTGTGTGTGTGTGTGTGTGTGTGTGTGTGTGTGTCAGGACGTGGAACATGGATACGTGCACAGTGACACATGACTCTTGGTGTATATCAGGGCGTGGTAGTTCGTTGAGTTGAGTTGAAGCTCCTGTGCCTCTTTGAGGGTGTCGATCTACAGCTCCTGTGCCTCTTTGAGGGTGTTGATCTACAGCTCCTGTGCCTCTTTGAGGGTGTTGATCTACAGCTCCTGTGCCTCTTTGAGGGTGTTGATCTACAGCTCCTGTGCCTCTTTGAGGGTGTTGATCTACAGCTCCTGTGCCTCTTTGAGGGTGTTGATCTACAGCTCCTGTGCCTCTTTGAGGGTGTTGATCTACAGCTCCTGTGCCTCTTCGAGGGTGTTGATCTACAGCTCCTGTGCCTCTTCGAGGGTGTTGATCTACAGCTCCTGTGCCTCTTTGAGGGTGTTGATCTACAGCTCCTGTGCCTCTTTGAGGGTGTTGATCTACAGCTCCTGTGCCTCTTTGAGGGTGTTGATCTACAGCTCCTGTGCCTCTTTGAAGGTGTTGATCTACAGCTCCTGTGCTTCTTAAGTGTGTTGAACTTAAGCTCTTATACCTATTCAAGGTGATTATCTAAAGCTCCTGTGCTTCCGAGGGTGTTGATCTGCAGTTCTTGGGCCTCTAAATGGTGTTGTTCTCCATCTCAAGGACCTCTTGGGAGGACTGAAGTATAGGTCTTGATAACTGAGCTGCAGTTCCTCTGTCAACTGAAGGTTTTGAGGTTCAACTTCCAGGTCTCTTGCGTGGGTGGAGATACAGAAGATTAGTGTGAAAATGGGGTTTATGTGATACAAGAGATACTTCTCTCGAATTCAGTGATCGAAACATCAAATGCCTTTTTTTTTTAAGTTTGATTAGGTCACATTAAGAAACGCACAAAGAAATAACGAAAACGTCAGGAATATGTCTGACAACGAGAAAGCTCCCTCAAAAATAGCCAAGCAACGTTCAAAATTGTACGATTATTACTGGCGGAGAGAGAATGGGTTGCTGGGGAGTCCCTGGTCTCTCCCTGAAGCAGTTCCTGTCTTCATCAGCGTCGTGGATTAATGAGTTTCACTTCCGGCCTGTCGAGGCTGCCATTGGAATCAAATATATATATTTTTGGTAGATAGGGAGCAGAGGAGGGACTGTGTGGGACGGAGGGAGAGGAAGGGAAAAGGGTGAAAGGGAGAATGAGAGGAGGATCAAACTGGCTAGATTATGAAGATCTTAAAATGGGAAGCACGATATAGAGTGACATAATCGGAAAAGCAAAGTGAGAGAGAGAGAGAGAGAGAGAGAGAGAGAGAGAGAGAGAGAGAGAGAGAGAGAGAGAGAGAGAGAGAGAGGGAGGATCAAGAGGGAAAATGACTGAAATTTCAAAATATGAACCAAAAAATAAATGATGAAAGGTCATTTAGCAAACTGGAAGCCTCTCTTAAGCTAATATAGAATAAAGTATCAGACCTCCAGCACCCTGTGCCTGACGCAAATATTAGGAAATTTGATAAAATGCCCTTTGACCACAAGCAGCGACTATCTTCACCCAAAGCAACAAGTCTGGCGCCTGTTACTAATGGCGGGCGAGATCCCCGAGCAACCAGTCGCGGCCTGGCGACGCGCCAGACGGATTAAATTTGTTTCAATGGACAAAATACTTATTTTTCCAATAAGATATATAGTTTTACAATTATTGTTTTGATACATAATTTTACAGATATTGTTTTGTAATATAATTTTTCGGATAATGGAGTTTTCTTATATGGAAAAGCTCCTGTGTAATGGAGTACATCTCGGGGAAAACTGACAATCTGGAAGGAGACTACGAAAACGCCGTAGTGCATATCGAGCCATTATTTCAAACGTTTCGCTCAGGATTCAGCTTTATCTAAGCTTGATAAAACTCATGAGTGAAACGTCATCTAAAACTAAGACTTAAGATACGATAAAATTTCGTTCGGATTTTTAACCCCGGAGGGTTAGCCACCCAGGATAACCCAAGAAAGTCAGTGCGTCATCGAGGACTGTCTGTCTTATTTCCATTGGGGTCCTTAATCTTGTCCCCCAGGATGCGACCCACACCAGTCGATTAACACCCAGGTACCTGTTTGCTGCTAAGTGAAAGGACAGCAGGTGTAAGGAAACGCGTCGAAATGTTTCTACCCAACCGGGAATCGAACCTAGGTTCTCTACACATATGCTGCTATGTATGATAATTCTATGTAACCTGAATAAACTTACTAACCCGGGCCCTGTCTATTACCTGCGTTTGTACCGAGCCTCAAGACATGAGGTTACCAACACGAGAAGACCTGCAAATAAACACAATAAATAAAGGGGGTAAATACATCAGATATACCACAGATCAACACTTGTTCAAAACCTCGACATTAGTTTTTTTTTACTCGCAGTTTTTAAAACGTAAATATCCCAACAGTTAGCGAAACTGAACCAAATAAACACAACACAAGGGCGAGATTGGACATACAAACACAACACATTGGCGAGGCAGGAAGAAATACACTAACACGCTTACGAAACTGGACGAAACACATACAATCGAGAAGACTGGGCCAAAAACTAACACACACTTAAAGTGTTGGCAAAACTGAGCTAAATAAATGCATCGACACAGTGAGGAACTTATCATCGTACCTTGAATGAGGAGGGGAAGAGGGTAGGGGATATGGAGGATAGTGAGAGGGAAGAAATGAGGTAGTGGTTGGAAGAGGAGGTAAGAGGGAAGGGAATTGTGAGGAGCGAAAGTTTCTTGACCTTGATGTCTTAGTCAGGAGACTATCGTTAGAAGTGCTCGAAGTGCCACATAAGAACAAGCAGCCGACACAAACAAACTTTAATGAACGTTGAAAACCACACGAAGAACCGACACAAGTTGCAGAGTAAGTTATTGGAACAACGTTTCGTTATGTGTAGAAACTTCATCAAGTAATAGCTTGATAAGTCTCTACACAGAGCGAAATGTTCTTCCTATGAAAGGTTGTTCTTTACTCAGTGATATATGTTCTATTGTCGGCAATAAATAATTTTGATCCACACACATAGTTACCACCTTGAGATTTTCTTTTTCTTTTATCAAAGTTAAAAGTTACCCGATGCTTTTAGAGTGACTGGAAAGCGTGTCCGGGGTTACATTTGAGGGACAGTTGACGAGGTTGTTGTATTACCCAACAAACACGAGAGACCAGTGGCGGAACGAGGGAATTACACGCAGCACGAAGCAACCACAATCTCGGTCCACCTGCCTCGACTGGTAACATCCATCCCATTTCTCTCTCTCTCTCTCTCTCTCTCTCTCTCTCTCTCTCTCTCTCTCTCTCTCTCTCTCTCTCTCTTCCCTTTTTCCTTTCCCCCAGCTTTGCAGGGAGAAAGAAGAAGAGAAAGGCATGCTAGGAGAGAAGCAGCTGTTATCCTGGTCCTCCATTGCGAGAATTTACCCTGATGTATGCTCCTGCAATCACCCTCGCAAATTTTAACTCCTGTCCCCCCCCCCAAAAAAAAAGAAAAAAAAATATCCAAATCCCGTTCGACCGAGAGAGCGTTACGTTACTCTTATCATCGCCAATAAAAATGTTGAAAAAAAGTAATGTAACAGTTTGCTTTCTGGATCTAGATACAGCATCTGCAGTAAAGTTTTGTATTTACCAAAAAAAAAATTAAATTTTTACGTGGTTATTGTATATGGGCAGATAGTGGAAAAACACCAGTTTTCTGATATAGGCATTTCAGTGTCTGAAAATATAGTGTAGTGAGAGATGAAGTTATATACATACAGACTTACACACAGAGTTATATACACACACATTTCCTCAGGTTAACTACAATTTAGTATTTATATATATTCTGCATATTATCAAGAATTTATATATTTCTATTTTTTAGACAAGATATAAATTTACCTAAAATCATTAAAAAATGTTTGTTGTTGTTATTCTTCGTTTTTGAAGAAAGTAAATTATCAAGTTACCGGGAGTAAATATTTCTTGGAAACCGGGCTGAGTCCAGCGACATCCGGCACCGCGAATAAAGGGTTTTGAATCGATCTGAAAACAGTGCTAATAAAGCAGGGATACCGAGGTTGAAGAATCATAATGTACCTGTTCTGACTGATTAATTTGATTCTGATTTCTGTTAAGGAAGAACCTCAGAAGTGGAAGTGAGCTATTTAGGTAACTGGAGACACTGGCAACGTAACCTAATTACTCGTACGTTATAAATAAGTTAGTTTACCTAACTTGATTATATAAATATTTATATCAACCATACTCTAATGTCATGGTTTTAATCTGTTACCCTAAACAAGTTTGACATCAACATCAGTTACAAAAATTAAACGTTATTAATTACTGTATTGCAAAAAAAAAAACTCAAAGAAAATCAGCACAATTAATAATCAGCAAGTATTTCACTATAAAAGTTCCTTTTTAAAGATTTTTTCTTATTCTTGAATTTTTGAATTACTTGTAACTGAAAATCATCCTCACAGTCGTGTCCTGGTGTCCAAGAAAACTTTTGTCAAAGCATTGTACAAAATATTTTTCTGTAAAATAATGTGACATGGGAGAGTATAGAAATGTGAGTCTCCGGGACTGGTTCATCCACAGGAAGTGGTGGTGAACTGGAGGAGAATGGGGAAGGGTCCGATTGGCTGAGCGTAATAAGTGGGGTTCCTCAGGTCTTCAGCCCCATCCTGATCATAATCTGCATGAACGATCTTATAAAAAAGGACCAATAGCAAAAATCCAAAATTTGATGAGGGCTTGTTTATTACCGTCGATGGATGACGTACCAAAGATACATCATGTGACTGGTAAAGACGCTCATTAAGATGTTGATAATCACAGCTGTAACTTCTGCAAGTAACAGCGGTCAGAACACCTCCCACAGCCAGTTATGCGAGATGATTCAGTTCTTCTCTGTTGGTGTGTGTTGTGTTGTCAAGATTGCTTTGCAAGCACGGGAGCTGAAATATCAAGCTGTCTGTGTCCACAACTATGTCACCCCACCATTTAGTCGAGGCGACTAAATATGAAAGGTTATGAAAAGCTTAGAAGCCTACTAAGCTTTTCATATTAAAAACTGAAAAAATAGAAAATGGAATTTTGTGCGTGTGTGTGTGTGTGTGTGTGTGTGTGTGTGTGTGTGTGTGTGTGTGTGTGTGAGTGACAGTCGAGGCCACGTCACTTATAACATGCTGAATGTAATGTTACAGTAGAAGGATATCTACATTATCCATCGGAAAGTTGATTTATTAAGTCTGCAAGTTACTAGTAGTTTACTTAAGCCAAAATGTAAAGACCATCATTTCCCGGATTATCAGGAATGACGACATGAATAAGTTATTCATATATGATTGTGATAAACGCGACAACACCTACACCAAGACCCTGCTGCTCTTTCCTAGTTCCTGAGGTGTAGCCAGCTAGTTTGTCAAAGTTCTCCGGGATCCTATATTAGAAAAATATCAAAATAGCATCCATATCAGGACGGTAAATGTTAGCGAAAGTGTGGATGAGTGTACTAACTTTTTCAGGAAAACCCTGACAGTCAGCCACAGTGCTGATGAACTTGTGTTTACATAGAACTTTACTAAATAGATGTATATGTTATTAAATGGATAAAGCAGACAGGTAGGCTGCTGGTGTTAGCCCTGTCATTATTTTATAAGGTACAAAGTCTCCTACAAGGAAAGTAGTAGACGGGTGTGTGATGTATAAGTGTTTGCTGCAAGTTTGAGATCATGTTGGTTTAACCAGAGATGAAGTTTCTTAAAAGAAGCCGGTGGTCCCGTCTGCCTAGTTCATATTTATATTCTCTTGTGGCAGTAATTACAACTGATGTTTGGAAAGCTGTTGTTGGGAGTGTGCAGCTGGAACGCTGCCTCCGTACCAAGGAAGGCGGTGTTCTGGCCATTGTACCTCTTGTGTTTTGTTGCTGAGTTGGTGTTTCGTGTCAAGTTCAGAATATGATTAGATCGCTGCTGAGAGTGGTAATTAAATACCTGGTGAATACGTGGCTGAAGTTATGTCGAAAGACGAGTCGTCTGTGAATGATGACTTCGACCTCTTCCACGTCATAGTCTAACCCATCTATCATATATATACTTGCTGCTAGAGCTTAAGCCTGGCACTTATTCAGGTTCAGTAGCTCCCAGGTGATTGTTGGTTACGGCAGCCGCGGGTGGAGAGCAAAAATCACTGTAGGCAATTAGGGCAGTCGTGTCAGTAGGACGATTGAGTGGCACTGTCAATTCAAAGACTTGTTAAAAGATTAAGGCAGAATCATCAAAGGTGGAGCTATGTCGAAATTTTCCAGCCTGGGGAGGTATGATATCCATCTGTCCGCAATGTTTTAAGTCGACCACATTCCAGATTTTTTACTTTTAAACACTTTGAGTGTTAAAATTAATCTTCATCAGACCTATAAGACTTTCACTTTTCGGTTTTCTATTTTGGTTTTCTGTAAAACATTAGAACAACTCTAACGAGATCTTAAGAACTTGCTGAGATGTTCTTTGATGTGAAGAATCCTGCAGGCCAGTTTGCACCACAGACCAATGGTGCAATGGGGTATTTCCTGAGGCTCCTCTGATTCACTTCTGAATAAGATACATGCGTAACACTTGTGTGTCTTGCCGAAAATTTCTCCTGCATAACAAACTTCTTCAGTCGAATAAGGATGAGTATTTAAAACTGGAGAGTAGAGTGGTAATAGTAGTAATAGCAGTAGTAGTAGCAGCAGCAGTAATAGTTTTAGTAGCCTTGACGTCATCAGTCAGTGGTGTACGTTATATTCTTATGATTCATCTCATACGTCGTGTTATTCCCAAACCCGAAATTTGTACATAAGCTACAGGTTTATTTATACTTTTCAAGGCTGCGGACTCAAGTCACCTGACACCAGATATTTAATGTCTGTCTCGTCTTGTGTCTTGTCTACAGACGAAGCAAAAGCCTACCAGACAATGACCTAATAGTGAATGTTATCTTGCGTTACTGAGGTGGTAAAAATTTACATGCCTGTGAGGGAAGGAACACACACACTGTTGTCTCCTGGCAAGGGCCACATAATGTCACTGTCGCTACGCTTCCGCTTCACATGAAGGTCGCAACACGATCCACCGAAGCGTTACGCCGTAATATTTTGGTCACTCCCAGCTCACTGTAGCAGCAACCAACACACACACACACACACACACACACAAACACACACACACACACGCGCATACACACATATACACACAGGTCAAGTGCATTTGATCAATGGTAATTAAAACAGACTCTCTTAAATATCTCTTATGTCACATAACATCTACGATTTCATATTTAGACTCTCTCTCTCTCTCTCTCTCTCTCTCTCTCTCTCTCTCTCTCTCTCTCTCTCTCTCTCTCTCTCTCTCTCTCCACAACTCCCAAGAAAAATTCCGGCTGGATGCCGCTTATAAGATCATCTACAGAAGCTCTCATTTCAAGCATGTTATCAATACACTCATATCTAACATCACTCGCTTCCCTCACCGCCCTCATGTCCCTCATCATTCACTTCCTTTCCATTCACATTGCTTCCTCCTTCCTTAAACACCACCTTCTCCCTCATTCACCATCAACAAACCACCCTCTCCTTCCACCCACTCCAATAAATCACCCTTTCATTTCGCCCATTTTAATAAATCACTCTCTCCCCCACCCACTTCAACAAAACACCTCCCTCTACCCACTTCAATAAAACACCTTTCCCCTCCTCCCACTTCAACAAACCACCCTCTTCCAGCTTCCACTCCAGCAGATTTCCCACTTCCTCCCTCAGGAGTTAAACATTCCACCCACACCGTACTGTCCCCACGCCATCTAAAGCAACAACAATGGTATGTTTAGTGTAAGTAAACTCCAGTACCTACTGGAATGTTATATCCAGTTTAAGCAAACTCCAGTATCTGTTGGAATTTCGTATCCAGTGTTAGAAAACACTACAATCCTGGCTGTGAGCATCTCCAGTATCTGATGGAAGTATTCAAGAATGCTGGACACAAGGGATCCCTGTTTTTATTGATGCTAGTTACTAAATTACAAAGGTGCAATCCTTTTCTCCCCTCCCCCCTCAGGCTAACCTTCCCCACTCAGGTTATTCACAACCCTCCCCCACTCAGCCTAATGCACAACCCTCCCCCACTCAGATTAATGCACAACCCTCCCCCACTCAGATTAATGCACAACCCTCCCCCACTCAGGCTAGTGCGTAACCCTCCCCCACTCAGGCTAGTGCACAACCCTCACCCACTCAGATTAATGCACAACCCTCCCCCACTCAGGCTAGTGCATAACCCTCCCCCACTCAGGCTAGTGCACAACCCTCTCCCACTCAGGCTAGTGCATAACCCTCCCCCACTCAGGCTAGTGCACAACCCTCACCCACTCAGGCTAGTGCAGAACCCTCCCCCACTCAGGCTAGTGCACAACCCTCCCCACTCAGATTAATGCACAACCCTCCCCCACTCAGGCTAGTGCGTAACCCTCCCCCACTCAGGCTAGTGCACAACCCTCACCCACTCAGATTAATGCACAACCCTCCCCCACTCAGGCTAGTGCATAACCCTCCCCCACTCAGGCTAGTGCACAGCCCTCTCCCACTCAGGCTAGTGCATAACCCTCCCCCACTCAGGCTAGTGCACAACCCTCTCCCACTTTCCTTACACCACCCACTTCTATTACCCCTTCTACTCCTACCCTCATAACCTCTCTCCCTCTCCAGTCCCTTCCAGTCTCGCTCATCATCCCACTCACCATCTTTCCCTCCACTCCCATACCACATTTTCTTCTACGTCTTCCCTCCTACCTCCTCTCCCCTTCCCTCTTTCCTCCCTCTCCCTTCTTCCACACCCGGTAATGCTTCCTCGCAGGCGGCTCCTCCCTGGCTCCTATTAAAGCTTTCCCAATTAGTATTCTCAACATGTAATTGGTCCGTGCATAGCCTAGTTACCTCCCTCCAGTTTTCTTAACTCTTCCTTTCTTCCCTCCTTCCCTTCCCATGTCTCAGGACAAACTCCACTCCACCTCTTTGTTTTTGTACCTCCCTCCCTCCCTCTTCCTCCTCCTCCTCCTCCTCCTCCTCCTCCTCCTCCTCCACCTCCCTCTCCTCCTCCACCTCCCCCCTCTTTCTAGTTTCCTTTTTTTTTTTCCTAAGTCTGTCGGGGGTCTCTCTCTTTCTCCCTTTCCGTCATCCTCTCTCTCAAAATTTTCTCCTGTTTGTGAAATTAGATATATAAAACGAGTAAATTAAAAAAAATCAGTATTTCAAAGTTAATTTTTTGTATCCGCAGTGGGCAGCTATCCGAGTCTAAATGATATTTACATTGTGGGAACACCAGCAGTGTGTTGCTATCCTGTTCTGAATGATTGTTACATTGTGGGAGCACCAGCAGTGTGTTGCTATCCTGTTCTGAATGATAGTTACATTGTGGGAACACCAGCAGTGTGTTGCTATCCTGTTCTGAATGATTGTTACATTGTGGGAACACCAGCAGTGTGTTGCTATCCTGTTCTGAATGATAGTTACATTGTGGGAACACCAGCAGTGTGTTGCTATCCTGTTCTGAATGATTGTTACATTGTGGGAACACCAGCAGTGTGTTGCTATCCTGTTCTGAATGATAGTTACATTGTGGGAGCACCAGCAGTGTGTGGCTATCCTGTTCTGAATGATAGTTACATTGTGGGAACACCAGCAGTGTGTGGCTATCCTGTTCTGAATGATAGTTACATTGTGGGAACACCAGCAGTGTGTTGCTATCCTGTTCTGAATGATTGTTACATTGTGGGAACACCAGCAGTGTGTGGCTATCCTGTTCTGAATGATAGTTACATTGTGGGAGCACCAGCAGTGTGTGGCTATCCTGTTCTGAATGATAGTTACATTGTGGGAACACCAGCAGTGTGTTGCTATCCTGTTCTGAATGATTGTTACATTGTGGGAACACCAGCAGTATGTTGCTATTATGTTCTGAATGATAATTACATTGTGGGAACACCAGCAGTGTGTTACTATCCTGTTCTGAATGATGGTTACATTGTGGGAACACCAGCAGTGTGTTGCTATCCTGTTCTGAATGATAGTTACATTGTGGGAACACAAGCAGTGTGTTGCTATCCTGTTCTGAATGATTGTTACATTGTAGGAACACCAGGAGTGTTTTGCTATCCTGTTCTGTTGCTATCCTGTTCTGTTGTGGGAACACCAGCAGTATGTTACTATCCTGTTCTGAATGATAGTTACATTGTGGGAACACCAGCAGTGTGTTACTATCCTGTTCTGAATGATTGTTACATTGTGGGAACACCAGGAGTGTTTTGCTAGCCTGTTCTGAATGATAGTTACTTTGTGGGAACACCAGCAGTGTGTTGCTTTCCTATTCTGCATGATGTTACATTACTAAACCTTTTACACTGTCATCTGTCACTGTCATCTGTGTCACGCATACCACAAGATGCATGACACAGTGTTGACATCTGTCAGTCTGCGCTGAGAGACTTCAGTAAAGCGATGAGGATGTCGTCAGTCAGGCACTGTGACTTCAGAAGCTTCATCCAGGTTTTTAAGAGGAGGGCAGGTAATGTCTTCCCTCTATATCAAGCTCTCCAGTCTCTTCCCTTCCCTTCCCTTCCCTTCCCTTTACTCCTTGTTCCCTTTCATCCCTTTATCCTTTCCACTTAGCAAGTAACAGAGGCTCTTATTTCCATCCCATTGAAAATGGAAATATTGTGTCTTGCTTCCTCTACCATTCCATCCTTCCTTTTCTCTTTTCCTTCCCTCTGTATTTCTTGTCTTCTTTCTTTCCTCTCCCCTTTTCTCTTCCTGTTTCTCTTTTCTTCCACTTTATTTTTCCATTTCTCTTCTTCATTCGTTCCTTCTCTGCTTCTTCTCTCTTACCTCTCTCACTTATCTCCTACCTATTTCCCCTTTCTTTGACCTTTCCTCATCTTCATTTCTTTCCCTTATGTCCACTGTATTCTTTCTCTCCCTTCTCCCTACATCGCTTTCTTTCCTCCCTTCTGCCTGTTTGCATTTTTTTCTTCAGCAATTTTTTCTCTCACTTCCCTTTCATCTACCACTTCCCTTCTCCTATTCCCCTTTTTTTTAATTTTTTTTCCTCTTCCTCTTGTTCCCCTTGTATGTCTCTCTACCTTTTCTCCTTTCTCCCCATTACTCACTTTTCGCTTTTCCCGTTTCCTTTTTCTCTTATGAAACTTGTTCTGTTTTTTATCTTTATTCCCACTTTTTCACCCCTCCTACTTTCTTCCCCTTCCTACTTTCTTCCCCCTGCTACTTTCTTCCCCTTCCTACTTTCTTCCCCTTGCTACTTTCTTCCCCTTGCTACTTTCTTCCCCTTCCTACTTTTTCCCCCTACTACTTTCTTCCCCTTTTACTTCCTTCTCACAATTTCTTTCCTCTCCCTTTATTCCCCCTCCCTCTTCCGCCGTCCAACAGTCTCTCTCTCTCACCTCTCCCAACCTTCCTATGTCACGTCTCTTAATGAGACTAAGAACAATAATTACTGCCTTCCTCTGCTTCTTAAGACGCTCTAAGTGACTACTTTCTACAAGATGATAATCCAGTAATTTTCCTGGACGGAAGGAGAGAGAGAGAGGAGAGGAAAGAAATATGAGAATAGAAGCGGAGGGGAAGAGAGGAAGGGGGAAAGGAGATAGAGAAGGGAGGGGAGGATAAGAGACAGGGAAAGAAAAGAGAAGGTGAGGAGATAATAAGTGAGAGATAGAGGGAAAGGAAGAGGTGATATACTGTATGAGAAGAGACATAATGAGAGGGGAAAAGAGTGAAGGGAAGATATGGTATCAATTGAAAATAGGGTGAAAGAGAAGACGGTTTGAAGCAAAGTGAACGAGAGGGAAGAGGAGGGAGAAAGAATAATGGAAAGCATGAGAGAGAGAGAGAGAGAGTGAGAAGAGGGAATGATAGACAAGAAATGGATAGATAATTATCTTTTACAATAGATACATTTTTTCACAAAACTGAAAATATAAGTTTGACCTTGTGTGGCTCAGGATGACCTCGCATGACACCCCTGGTGACCTAAAATGGTCCAGCGTGACCCAGCATGACTCCCGAGTAACGCAGACGGGCCTGACGTGAGGTCATCCATGATATTAATAAACAGAAGAATGGACGGAGACTCGAACTGTGGTCCTCCAATATAGCAGGTCCAGTGTTGTACACCTGAAGCATTCACTTACACAGACAACACCTCTGTGACATGTCTGCGTCAGCGGTCACCAGCTGTGACCCAGCTGTCTCCTCCGACAGCTTCAGAAGCTCTCATATCACATCTATTCTCATAACGCTCAAATCCATATAGTTGATTAACTCGAGATAAACCTTAATGAACGACTTGTTGACAGTCACTGACAGTTGTTCATTACGACCTATCTTGACCTTATGAACCGCCATATTGTTTATGTTCGTAAGCCGCCATATTGTCGACGTTCATAAACCACCATATTGGTTACGTTCATAAACCACCATATTGTTTTCCTTCATAAACCATCTTATTCTTTTCTTTCATAAACCGTCATATTGTTTACCTTCATAAACCGTCATGTTGTTTACCTTCATAAACCACCATATTGTTTACCTTCATAAACCGTCATATTGTTTTCCTTCATAAACCACCATATTGTTTACCTTCATAAACCGTCATATTGTTTACCTTCATAAACCGTCATATTGTTTTCCTTCATAAACCACCATATTGTTTACCTTCATAAACCGTCATATTGTTTTCCTTCATAAACCGTCATATTGTTTTCCTTCATAAACCGTCATATTGTTTTCTTTCATAAACCGTCATATTGTTTACTTTCATAAACCGTCATATTGTTTTCTTTCATAAACCGTCATATTGTTTACTTTTATAAACCGTCATATTGTTTACCTTCATAAACCGTCATATTGTTTTCTTTCATAAACCGTCATATTGTTTACCTTCATAAACCGTCATATTGTTTTCCTTCATAAACCGTCATATTGTTTTCTTTCATAAACCGTCATGTTGTTTACCTTCATAAACCGTCATATTGTTTTCCTTCATAAACCGTCATATTGTTTTCCTTCATAAACCGTCATATTCTTTTCTTTCATAAACCGTCATATTGTTTACCTTCATAAACCGTCATATTGTTTACCTTCATAAACCGTCATATTGTTTTCCTTCATAAACCGTCATATTGTTTACCTTCATAAACCGTCATATTGTTTACCTTCATAAACCGTCATATTGTTTACCTTCATAAACCGTCATATTGTTTACCTTCATAAACCGTCATATTGTTTACCTTCATAAACCGTCATATTGTTTACCTTCATAAACCGTCATATTGTTTACCTTCATAAACCATCTTATTGTTTACCTTCATAAACCGTCATATTGTTTTCCTTCATAAACCGTCATATTGTTTACCTTCATAAACCGTCATATTGTTTACCTTCATAAACCACCACATTGTTTACTTGTGTTGTTCCTTATCGTACAAAATTCTGGAAATTTAAAGAATTCAATTTTTTTTTTTTTTTAAATAGCAACAAAATTTAGGCTTTAAGAATTTTATGCAACTTTTGATGACTGATTATTTAAATCAACAATTCTGGTTAAAAATATGGGAAGTATTTTTTTTCCCTAGCCCATCTTGAAAAAAAAAATTGTTTTACAGAGAAAACCAAGAGTTTTAGTCCATCATTTTCATACAAAACTTCCACGTGAAACTATTGTTGAAGAAAACCGGCATGTAAGTACAGACGTGACACAAATTATGTGCAAAAACATGATGTTTACTTTGAGAAGAGTGTATAAGAGTGTATATGAGTGTATATGAGTGTATATGAGTGTATATGAGTGTATAAGAGTGTATAAGAGTGTATATGAGTGTATATGAGTGTATAAGAGTGTATAAGAGTGTTATACACTCTTATACACTCTTATACACTCTTATACACTCTTATACACTCTTATAGAGTGTATATGAGTGTATATGAGTGTATATACTTGTACAGTCTCCACATTATGTCCTCGTATTGACGAGCTGCGGGACGGCGACACCGTCTACAGGTGCCCAGATGTTGTCCGGGTGTCTCGGTTCTCTATCAGTATGTCCCCTTCTAGGAAGGTTCCTTGATGCTGGTGAGGGGCTCTTGATCTAGAGAATTGAATCTGTGTTCCAGTTGCCTGAATTAAGCCTGAATACCTTCCATCCCCTCATACCCCCCCACAGGCGCTGTATAATCCCTACGGGTATAGCGCTCCCCCGTGATGATAATTCATCAGTGTATATATATATATATATATATATATATATATATATATATATATATATATATATATATATATGTATATATATATATATATATATATATATATATATATATATATATATATATATATATATATATATATATAATGAGCGTTAGCTTTAATCTGTTATTGGAATTAAGTGTTATCGACTGGTAGTAAACTTTGGAAATGCAGCCGTAAACGACCCCCTTTTAAGCAGTCGATTGGCTTCAAACCCCATACACCAAATATGTAACATGCTGAATCCCTGGTGTGTAATATCGACAAGGTGTAGTGCAAATGTATATGAGCTAACTTAATCAATTTTATCATGATGGTTCGGTCTTGGGACCTTTACTCCATGCATTGGCCTTCAGAAGACCCCAGGTCCCATGTATGGCTTGAACAAGACCCTCAGGTCCCATGTATGGCTTGAACAAGACCCTCAGGTCTCATGTATGGCTTGAACAAGACCCTCAGGTCTCATGTATGGCTTGAACAAGACCCTCAGGTCCCATGTATGGCTTGAACAAGACCCTCAGGTCTCATGTAAGACTTGAACAAGACCCTCAGGTCTTATGTATGGCTTGAACAAGACCCTCAGGTCCCATGTATGGCTTGAACAAGACCCTCAGGTCTCATGTAAGACTTGAACAAGACCCTCAGGTCTTATGTATGGCTTGAACAAGACCCTCAGGTCCCATGTATGGCTTGAACAAGACCCCAGGTCCCATGTATGGCTTGAACAAGACCCTCAGGTCCCATGTATGGCTTGAACAAGACCCTCAGGTCCCATGTATGGCTTGAACAAGACCCTCAGGTCTCATGTATGGCTTGAACAAGACCCTCAGGTCCCATGTATGGCTTGAACAAGACCCTCAGGTCCCATGTATGGCTTGAACAAAACCCTCAGGTCCCATGTATGGCTTGAACAAGACCCTCAGGTCTCATGTATGGCTTGAACAAGACCCTCAGGTCCCATGTATGGCTTGAACAAGACCCTCAGGTCTCATGTATGGCTTGAACAAGACCCTCAGGTCCCATGTATGGCTTGAACAAGACCCTCAGGTCCCATGTATGGCTTGAACAAGACCCCAGGTCCCATGTATGGCTTGAACAAGACCCCAGGTCCCATGTATGGCTTGAACAAGACCCTCAGGTCCCATGTATGGCTTGAACAAGACCCTCAGGTCTCATGTATGGCTTGAACAAGACCCCAGGTCCCATGTATGGCTTGAACAAGACCCCAGGTCCCATGTATGGCTTGAACAAGACCCTCAGGTCCCATGTATGGCTTGAACAAGACCCTCAGGTCCCATGTATGGCTTGAACAAGACCCTCAGGTCCCATGTATGGCTTGAACAAGACCCTCAGGTCCCATGTATGGCTTGAACAAGACCCCAGGTCCCATGTATGGCTTGAACAAGACCCTCAGGTCCCATGTATGGCTTGAACAAGACCCTCAGGTCCCATGTATGGCTTGAACAAGACCCCAGGTCCCATGTATGGCTTGAACAAGACCCCAGGTCCCATGTATGGCTTGAACAAGACCCTCAGGTCCCATGTATGGCTTGAACAAGACCCTCAGGTCCCATGTATGGCTTGAACAAGACCCTCAGGTCCCATGTATGGCTTGAACAAGACCCCAGGTCCCATGTATGGCTTGAACAAGACCCCAGGTCCCATGTATGGCTTGAACAAGACCCCAGGTCCCATGTATGGCTTGAACAAGACCCCAGGTCCCATGTATGGCTTGAACAAGACCCTCAGGTCCCATGTATGGCTTGAACAAGACCCTCAGGTCTCATGTATGGCTTGAACAAGACCCTCAGGTCCCATGTATGGCTTGAACAAGACCCTCAGGTCCCATGTATGGCTTGAACAAAACCCTCAGGTCCCATGTATGGCTTGAACAAGACCCTCAGGTCTCATGTATGGCTTGAACAAGACCCTCAGGTCCCATGTATGGCTTGAACAAGACCCTCAGGTCTCATGTATGGCTTGAACAAGACCCTCAGGTCCCATGTATGGCTTGAACAAGACCCTCAGGTCCCATGTATGGCTTGAACAAGACCCTCAGGTCTCATGTATGGCTTGAACAAGACCCTCAGGTCCCATGTATGGCTTGAACAAGACCCTCAGGTCTCATGTATGGCTTGAACAAGACCCTCAGGTCCCATGTATGGCTTGAACAAGACCCTCAGGTCCCATGTATGGCTTGAACAAGACCCCAGGTCCCATGTATGGCTTGAACAAGACCCTCAGGTCCCATGTATGGCTTGAACAAGACCCTCAGGTCCCATGTATGGCTTGAACAAGACCCTCAGGTCCCATGTATGGCTTGAACAAGACCCTCAGGTCCCATGTACGGCTTGAACAAGACCCTCAGGTCCCATGTATGGCTTGAACAAGACCCTCAGGTCCCATGTACGGCTTGAACAAGACCCTCAGGTCCCATGTATGGCTTGAACAAGACCCTCAGGTCCCATGTATGGCTTGAACAAGACCCTCAGGTCCCATGTATGGCTTGAACAAGACCCTCAGGTCCCATGTATGGCTTGAACAAGACCCTCAGGTCCCATGTACGGCTTGAACAAGACCCTCAGGTCCCATGTATGGCTTGAACAAGACCCTCAGGTCCCATGTATGGCTTGAACAAGACCCTCAGGTCCCATGTATGGCTTGAACAAGACCCTCAGGTCCCATGTATGGCTTGAACAAAACCCTCAGGTCCCATGTATGGCTTGAACAAGACCCTCAGGTCTCATGTATGGCTTGAACAAGACCCTCAGGTCCCATGTATGGCTTGAACAAGACCCTCAGGTCTCATGTATGGCTTGAAGAAGACCCTCAGGTCCCATGTATGGCTTGAACAAGACCCTCAGGTCCCATGTATGGCTTGAACAAGACCCTCAGGTCTCATGTATGGCTTGAACAAGACCCTCAGGTCCCATGTATGGCTTGAACAAGACCCTCAGGTCTCATGTATGGCTTGAACAAGACCCTCAGGTCCCATGTATGGCTTGAACAAGACCCTCAGGTCCCATGTATGGCTTGAACAAGACCCCAGGTCCCATGTATGGCTTGAACAAGACCCCAGGTCCCATGTATGGCTTGAACAAGACCCCAGGTCCCATGTATGGCTTGAACAAGACCCCAGGTCCCATGTATGGCTTGAACAAGACCCTCAGGTCTCATGTATGGCTTGAACAAGACCCTCAGGTCCCATGTATGGCTTGAACAAGACCCTCAGGTCCCATGTATGGCTTGAACAAGACCCCAGGTCCCATGTATGGCTTGAACAAGACCCCAGGTCCCATGTATGGCTTGAACAAGACCCCAGGTCCCATGTATGGCTTGAACAAGACCCCAGGTCCCATGTATGGCTTGAACAAGACCCCAGGTCCGAAACGTCTTTCAGGTTGTTGTCACGAAGCATTAAGAAACACAGGAAGGAAGAAGTCATTATTGTTCTTAGTGTTATGAGAAGTGACAGAAGAAGGATGGAGAACGAAGGAAATGGGTGAGAGGAGAAAGTGGGAGAGAGGAGAAAAAAAGGTGGGGAGAGAGAGAGAAGAAGAGAGGAGAGACAGGAGAAAATAGAAGAGAAAGGAGGCAGCAAATGAGGGAAGAGAGTGGGAGAGGGAGAGAAGAAAGTGAAAAAGAGTAGAAATGCGCCAATGAGAAATAGTAATGTGGAAACAGCAAATCTGAGAAGAGGAAAAAGTAGTGTAAAATTATTTGACTTGGAGGAGAAGGAATGGAAAAGAAGAAATGAAAATATAGGAAAGAGGATAAGTGGAAAGAAAAAAAAAAGAGTGATAGATTAAAGAGAAAAATGGAATAGGTAAATGTAAGTAGAAAGAGGGTAGGGGTAAGATGACAGGGAGAAGAGAAAAATGGCACGAGGGAAGGCAAATAATAAGTATGAAGGAGAGAAAGAGAGAGGAAAGGAAAAAAGAGGCTAACAGGGAGGCGGTGAAAAATTAGAGAAAACAAAAACGAAGGGAAGAAGAGAGAGAGAGAGGGAGAGAATACGAATGGGGGAAATTAGAAAGAAAAAAGGAATCTATAATTTGTGGGGTGATGACATTTGTGTTTTTAAGCAAGCCAATAAACCTTATTTTACACCACATAAGGAAGATCCAAACTCCCACCCACGTTATAACTACCAGTGAGGCAAGGTGACCCAAACAACGAAAACACATTCACCATCATTCATTCAATAGATGTCTTGCTAGACGTGCGCAGACAGGACAATTTCAATGACCCTTCACACTGTAATGTTAAAACCTTCAGAGTGCAGGCACTGTGTTTCTCACCTCCAGAACTCAAGTGCGGCGAATCCCTTCATTAATTTTAACTTGTACTCAAACAGCACGTTAAGCGCCACACACACACACTTGTCTTCTCTCCGATGTATCACTTCCCCACAAGCTTGCTTGATGCTCAAGACACTAGCACTCAAAAGCCTCTTTTATCCCTCCCACCAAGACTTCTTGGGACGAACTTTACCCATCCTTTCTTCAAAGCCAGATTTCTATTGCCTATTGGTTATCCTATCCTGCTCCATTCTCTCAATAATGCGTAAATCACCCCCAACAATCCCAACTTAGCCATATTAATTATATCCTTACTTACCCCACACTGTTTTCTAATTTTTATGCTCCGAATACTCTGCATGATATTCTCACATTGCTCTCCAACACAACATCTCCACTGCCTTCAGCCTCCTCTTCCTCCTCCTCCTTGCTGGAGTGTTCAGAATCCATGTCTGTCACCCATACAGAAGTGTCAGTACCTCAGAACTCTGCTACATTTCAACTTTTATGCCTCCATAGATAAGTTTACGCAGATGCTTCAGCACCGTCACAAATCGTCTCCCCCCCCCCTTCATCTAATCAATGACTCACCTCGTCTTTCATAGACCCATCAGCTAACAAGTCCACTTACAAATATGTAAACACAGTCACTTCCTCCATACTCTCAAATCTGACATCACTTACATTATCACTTTTTCTTACTCTCAGCACCTTGCTCTTTTCTATGCTCGCTTTTAATTTCTTTTTCTTTTTTCTTTTTACAAA
Source organism: Cherax quadricarinatus (assembly GCF_038502225.1). Taxonomy (NCBI): domain Eukaryota; kingdom Metazoa; phylum Arthropoda; class Malacostraca; order Decapoda; family Parastacidae; genus Cherax; species Cherax quadricarinatus. Next base: position 7,931,613 of record NC_091307.1, read on the forward strand.
ATCCCCTCAAATCCATCCACCATTTTTTTTTTTGCACCTTCTCTATCTTTGAAAAAAAAAATCGTTTCACGGATTTTTGTTTTTATTAAATTATATATGCTAGGTGCTAAACCCGTGTGGATCTTTCAGCGCAAAGAGTGGAGATGCGAACCTCCTGTAGGTAAGAGCGAGAGACGTTGCCTACCGATCTACACACCTACTTACCGACCTACTTACCTACCTACACACCTACCTACCAACATACCTACCGACCTACTTACCTACCTACCTACCTACCTCTAAGTTAACTACCTACCATACAAAGCATGTGAAATATCATCCATGGTAAGAGATGGTGAGACTGGCATTGTAGGACCAGTGTCAGTCAGTACAGCGTGAACACCAGTGTCAGTCAGTACAGCGTGAACACCAGTGTCAGTCAGTACAGCGTGAACACCAGTGTCAGTGAGTACAGCGTGAACACCAGTGTCAGCCAATACATCGTGAACACCAGTGTCAGCCAGTACATCGTGAACACCAGTGTCAGCCAGTACAGCGTGAACACCAGTGTCAGCCAGTACAGCGTGAACACCAGTGTCAGCCAATACATCGTGAACACCAGTGTCAGCCAGTACAGCGTGAACACCAGTGTCAGCCAGTACAGCGTGAACACCAGTGTCAGCCAGTACAGCGTGAACACCAGTGTCAGCCAATACATCGTGAACACCAGTGTCAGCCAGTACAGCGTGAACACCAGTGTCAGCCAGTACATCGTAAACACCAGTGTCAGCCAATACATCGTGAACACCAGTGTCAGCCAGTACATCGTGAACACCAGTGTCAGCCAGTACATCGTGAACACCAGTGTCAGCCAGTACATCGTGAACACCAGTGTCAGCCAGTACATCGTGAACACCAGTGTCAGCCAGTACATCGTGAACACCAGTGTCAGCCAGTACATCGTGAACACCAGTGTCAGCCAGTACAGCGTGAACACCAGTGTCAGCCAGTACATCGTGAACACCAGTGTCAGTCAGTACATCGTGAACACCAGTGTCAGCCAGTACATCGTGAACACCAGTGTCAGCCAATACATCGTGAACACCAGTGTCAGTCAGTACATCGTGAACACCAGTGTCAGCCAGTACAGCGTGAACACCAGTGTCAGCCAGCTAGAGAAGGTGTATGAGCGAGAGAGCGCAAGAGGGGAAGTGTAATTGAGAGATGGTGAGAGAGAGAGAGATAAACAAATGCTAGTAAGATAGTGAGAAAAAACGAGAGAGAACGAATGAATGTTGGAGTGAGTGATAATGTAAGTGAGGGGGGGGGACTGAGGGAGGAAGGCGGGGGAGAAGAGAGGATGAGTAAATGTTAGAGAGAGTGAGTAACAAGTACAAGAGGTGAATGAAAAAAGAAATTACAGAGGGTTAGCGAAAATTAAAGAGGGTGAGTGAAAGAGTGAGGGTGAGAGTGTAAAGTCGGTGTGGAGGCCAGGCAGATAATCCTATTTGGACCAAGCTAAGTGCAGCCAAACCCATTACTATCTTTATTTTCTCTACGACGGTTTCGACAAATAATGATTTCAGCATCATTTTGGTCCAATAAATTTCCTGGAAAGGGTACAATATAAAATGTATATCACATTTCATGGAAGAAATCACAGTAAAACGTTTGACTGTGCATGTGAATAAAACTGCCTTTAAAAAAAATTAAACAGGGAAACCTGGAGCGCTTTCGTGTGCTTACAAATACATCTTCGGAGGTTTCTATAAGCACATGAGAACGCTCAGGTTTTTCTGTTCTCATTTCTCACAGTGGTTTTTTTTATATATTAAATATTAGGTTCACTCTTGAAGACGTGTTATAAGTTCCTCAAGACGGTTCCTGATCAGCATGGCTGTGATGCACACGTTTGACTTCTTGCGACTGGCACCAACAGCCTGTTTAATTAGGTCATCCACCGAGAGGCTTGGTCTAGGACCTGGCCGCGGGGGCGCTGGCCATCTCAACCCTCTCCAGTTGATTATAACCATCACTCAATTGTCCTATTCAAATTTCGGGAGCAGCAGAAATTAATCAGTTTCGTTAATCTATCAGAATGACCCAGATTAAGAAGAAACAAAGAGCTCTGTTTTCTGTCTATTTTGGGACTCTCTTCAGATAAATTAATGGAAATAGGATGTAGGCTAGTATACGTTATCGTCATGCAAATACTGACGTAAAAAAACATCCATAACGTATGGTCATTTGTTATTTTTCTCGTCGTGGGCACCTTGATGCTGGTTTATGGGGCCCTTCACCCAGTGAAATTGGAACCATCCTCCGTTTCCTTGTATCAAACCTTATTTCCTTTCATTCCACAGACGCTGCTGGACTCTCACATGCTGAGTACTTCCCCATAAGTATAATATTGATAAGATTTTTTTAATGTTTCGTATATAATAGTATAGATGTTTTGAGCAGAGACACTCGGTTATCGTTCATCCCCAGAATGCAGCTCCGTATGACCCTTTTGAGTTTAGCGCTTAGTTATGATTACAATAATCTCATCTGTAAGTAACTCATCATCAATACAAAAAAATCAGTAACGTGTAGTAGTGACACTGCCACTGTATTATCATCAGAATGTACAGTGAATATATTAGTAAGTTACTCAAATTATTTCTTTTAGCATCGATGCAAAAGTTTAAGCACTAACATTAACTGAAACTTAAATTCTCCGACTGTAAAGGTTTACATTAAAAAGCATCACAAAGTAACGCGGGGGCGCTGACTCCCGGAACAACCTCCAGGTACAACACACTTGACTCACGAAATCGTAATGGCACGATTGCAAACTCTCTGACCGCGGGTTCAATCCCGACCGTGGTATGGTCAGTAATCTTGGACTCACTGTGTCCAGTCTTGCAATATTTTCTGTGTTCAGGATTTTAAGGCAATTATGCATCTATGTTTATGTCTGGCTCTCTTGCCCTGAAATTCTTTCAGCTAACAATGGAGGTGGACAATATGGGTGTGAAACTGAGCACAAGCGCCCCACTGAGTGGATCCTCGAGTGACTGAGACACGCATCCGGAGAAATTTTACATTTCTCTCTACAAATAAGATGCCATCATCTTGAATCTCAGTAATGATTTTTTTCTCCATTTTAACTTATCCTTGATTGTTTGAAGCGACTGCAAAATCCTATCGATTTAGAAAAGAAAATGTGTAATCAGATGAATATCCCTGTCGGTGTTTCATCAAAATCCACAGCCTTTGGAGTTTATTCTTCCAGGAACCAATTTTCGTCTTGTATTTGCTTCCTACTGAGAGATGGACCAGCCAAGGACTTACTCTATTTGTCGACAGGCTTGTCTGTGGGGATTACTGTAGAAATTCCGGCCTGCCATGGAAAAACTTGCGCGTTCTCCATGTCATGTGTATTGTTCCAGTCACGGTATTATGTCTTTTTATTCTTGGTGTAATTAGCATCAGCTGTGGTACAGCAGTGATAGCCACACCATGCCTGATCCCAAGGCTTTGTTATATGGTACCGATTAGAAATGTACTCGGGCTTAACATGCAGGATGAGTTTAGTGAGATTGGTAAATGCTTTTACTTTGCTATTAATATCAGTTTGGATCAATGTTTCTTGGTCTTTAATGGCAGACTTCGAGCTCAAAACTAAGGCAGACACGCTTACCTGGAGTTTACCTGGAGAATGTTTCGGGGCCAACGCCCCCGCGGCCTGGTCTGAGACCAGGCCTCATGGTGGATCAGGGTCTGATTAATCAGACTGTTACTGCTGGCCGCACGCAAGCTGACGTACGAACCACAGCCCGGTTGGTCAGGTACTGACTTTAGGTGCCTGTCCAGTGCCTTCTTGAAGACAGCCAGGGGTCTATTGGTAATCCCCTTATGTATGCTGGGGGGCAATTGAACAGTCTTGGGCCCCGGACATTTATTGTGTTGTCTCTCAGTGTACTCATGGTGCCCCCGCTTTTCATCGGGGAAATGTTGCATCTACTGCCGAGTCTTTTGCTTTCATAGGGAGTGATTTTCGTGTGCAGGTTTGGTACCAATCCCTCCAGGACCTTCCAAGTGTACATTATCATGTACCTCTCTCGCCTGCGTTCAAGACAAATTAATAGGCAACGTTTCGGTCTTCTGATCTCATTAGCTTCAGGTTGTAAAAGTCCGTTCTTCATCACCTCACCTTGTTCGGATGATCAGTTTAGTAAAGACGCGTGCGCGACCATCCTGGCCCAGTTCATTCTCTCGGTGGGTAGATAACGATGAGAACCGAGCAGCGGGGAAACCAAAGAAAATTTGTGCAGGATGAACCTACATGAACTTGTATTCTTCCACGTTTAAACTCTCAGTAGTGGTTCAGTAGGTCTGATAAACATGATGAAGCCCCTCTTTGTATCTCTCTCTCTCTCTCTCTCTCTCTCTCTCTCTCTCTCTCTCTCTCTCTCTCTCTCTCTCTCTCTCTCTCCCCTTTCGTCTCTCCTCCCAGTAAATGCCAACATTCAATTTCGTTTCAGTTTTCCCCTTCCCTCGTCTTCCGCTTTGCAGTTTTTATGCACTTCCTTCTTTCCTGTTTTCTGTTGCTGTTTTATCTTGCTGACGTTTCCCTGTTGACGGATGCAGCTGGCAGGTAAGATAATAAAGTGCCATCCACTGACGCAACAGAATGTTGTGTTGCTTGTGTTGCTCTTCAAAGTTTAGACAGCCTACACTTTTTTTTTGCCACGGTGAGATCGTACTCTGATCTGTCTTGTATGTATGAATTGATACTCGGAGCTGTTTTGTGTGTATTAGTTGGTACTCTGAGCTGTCATGTGTGTATGAGCTGGTGTCTTGTTTCAGTAGGTTGGTAATGAGCTGAGTCTTTGTCTGAATGAGTTGATACTCTGAACTCTGTCTTAATGGGTTGGTACTCTCAGTTGCGTCTTGTCTCAATGAGCTAGTTCTTTGAGTGGAGTTTTTGTCTCAACCAGTTGTTACTCAGAGCTGTTTTAGCGCTTTAAGCTGTGTGCTGTAAGGAACATCAAGTCTTCAGGGGTCTAGGAAAGATATCAATGGCTATATGACCCTTGTGGGTTTAGCGCTTAGTTATGATAATAATGGCAAAAGAAGGATTTATATATACTTCAGTTCTGAAAATATGTGAAGCTCGTTCAATGTAATATTTTTTTTATCTTTCGCATTTGTTGTGATCATCTTTTTTTGCGATAGTTAGCTGATGTTTCCTCAGCTGTTTTGACTCGTTTATTGATTTTTAAGTTGACTGTAGTGATGTGTCTGTCATTTTGATTTGGAAAACCTGCAAGAATTCGGTATTTACAATGTCTTGCGTTAGTTTTATTATAGGTTTTTATTACCCTAGCTGTAAGCTGAGAGGACAGCCTACCAGCTACAACCTCCCGACACACGCTCGTTCATCAAAGTAAATTTGGACTCGGAACTGAGGAGTACATATAGACATATACTCGCATACACACACACACACTCACGCGCTCACTAAAACTAAAACTCCTATGATTTTTTTTTCATGGTTAAATCTATCTTGTATACTAGTGCATACTCGCCATGCTGGCTGTTAATTCCTGTAACTCATCCCTTTTGTTTCTTTTGGCCTGTTGTTTACAATGCATGTTTCCCTGACTCGAGGCTCACACTGAATGTTTGCGACCATAACCATAGATTTTCCTCATGGGAATCTCAGACGAAAATGGAACAGAGATAGAAAAAAACATTGGTAAACATCTGCAACACACAAATAACCCCACACATGGGACTGGATGGTAAATGAAAGTGTTGGCAACTTAATAATATAAGTAATAACAGCTCAGAAAGTGCGAGAGTGGAGTCGTGATGTTTCTCTTAATGTGCTACTTTAACCATGAATGTTTTTATGGTTAGTCACAACAATGAGTCGTGCTGGGGACCTCACAGTGTAAATATAAGAGTCTTCTTGTTCACAGATATCTGTGTCACAGTCTTCCCTCATTGTTAATATGCATTATCTCATTAGCGAAAGATGGATCGGTAATGGTGCTCCGCTGATTTTTATGTAATTATAAAATATCGCCCCACCTACCTACCCGAGTTCAAAAATATTTAGCTCATCTCCCTCATAGCTCGCAAATATTTACCTCATCTCCCTCAAAGGTTTCAAAAATATTTTCCAATCTTCGTCACAGTTTTCGAAAATTTCCTTCATACCTCTCTCATAGTTTTTAAATATCTCCCTCGCCCCCTTCCCCCCATAGGTGTCAAATATCCCCTTCATCTCCCTCATAGTTTTCAAATATCAGTGGGGGCTCTTGGACAAGTTGTAGTAATGACAGCATCAGCAGCGAGTGATGGGCCATGGCTGGTTCCAGCCATCAGGTAAGGGAGGGAGGATGGTATTAGCCACAGTGACGTCGCCTCCTCGCTCAAGTTGCCTCGTCACCAGAGGCACAATTGCTCTCATTCACCTGGTGTAGCCTAGAAACACGGTTAATTAGATAACTTGAGGCATCATAGATGGGAATAAATTTTAAAAGTTTCCTTGATTAAAGGTAATTTGTTAAACATTACTGTATGACGTGTGGGGGTTGTGTACTCGCATATTTGTACTCATTTGTTTGGACTCACCTGTTAGTATTTATCTATTTGGTCTCATATTTATACTTGCCTATTTGTGGTCATAAATGTTGAGTCTCAGCTCCTGGCCCCTTTCAAATTTACCACTACTGGGTTCACTCATGGCTTCGTGGATACTATCATACCTATTTTCAAAACTTTTCATAGATCCTTTTTCTTCCTTTTCGCTATGCAGGTCGTTCCCACTTCCTGGCCACTTCCAGATGTGCCCTTATACACTTGTTTTTAGCCTCCTGAGCAGCCAGTTCCATTCCACCTGTCAGTTCCTCTCATTATTTTGCATGTTATTATCATGTCTTCCCTAGTCTTTGTTCAGATGTCATCAGAATTAGCTCCTTTTTAGCTTTCTTTCTTGGTTCATATTATGTTATGTACTAAAGCAAATTCTTGAGTAGCTTTGGGAGAAGGTTGGACAAGTAGGTAGGTGGGTGGGGATAGTTGGTTTTTGAAAAGGACCTGCCTTGTATGGGCCGGTAGGCCTGTTGCAGTGTTCCTCTATTCTTATTGTATGTTCTTAGCTCTGAGACTAGTCTTGTGGCAAACTTTTACACTTTGTCCAGTATTTTTTATATGCTTGATCAGGCGTGGGCTTCACATCCGTACTGCATACGAAAAGATGGGCCTGACATACGTCGTATATAGTGTCGTGGGTGACTATTGACATTTCTGAAAGCTAAGTTTAAATTTACCAGACGCACATTTGCTGCAGAGGTTATTCGGTTGGTGTGTGCCTCAGGTGACACGCTCTGGAGGTTCTCCCTGCAGCCTTGCATTTCTTGAGGTTATATATTGCAACCATTGCTGGGTCAATCCTCCAGCTTGTCTAGGTCAGTTTATATAGGTTTTCCTTGTCGTGTTTTGTTAATATTTCCAACATTAGTTACACATCTGCGAAAATGGATTCACCAGACAATCTACTGATTGTATTGTCTTTACATCTCTCTTTCTTCTGCTGCCTCCTCTGTATTCGACCGAAAAAACCTACTGTGTAGGCGAAACATTTCGGAATGAAGATATCTAAGTGTTGCACATGTATCTGACTTATCAGTACTTCTTTCGGCATGCCGTTCACATACACCAGAAATAATGAGGGGTCCTAGTACTGTTCCTTGTGGAACCTCATTTATTACACTTGTTCATTCTGTTGCCTTTTCTCTGATAATCATTTATTTCTTTTGTTATACCTTGTTCCCTGTAGTGCCTTCCTCATTACTCTTGCCAGTTCCTCTAGCTTTTGTCCCAGCCTCTCGTTTTGTACTGTCAACAGTCTTATTAACAGGGTGTCCCGTAGCTCGATCGCTAGCGAACTCAGCTCATACACTGAGGTTCGGAGTTCGAATCTCCTCCGGTACAGCTGGAAAACATTAGGGACGTGTTTCCATAAGACACCTGCTGTCCCTGTTCACCCATCAGTTTAAAATGGGTACCTGGGTGTTAGTCGACGGTGTAGGTCGCATCCTAATTTGCCCGAAATGCTTAGTATAACAAGGGGCTTTCTATATAGCAGTATGTCATTGATGTCAGCTATGATCTGTATACCTTGTACATGTACTTGTAGTAAATAAAGATATTATTATTATTAAATACACGTATTCCGCAGATTCTCTCTCTCCCTTTCTCTTTTCGCTTCACTTCTTTTGCCTTATAATAGAACTCCAGGATTGAAGAATGAGACACTTATGCAAAATATTGTAATCTTTATTTTATTGGACTGATGAAGCCACTGTGTGGCAAAACACTTCCTCAATAAGGATTATCATATTTTGCATAAGTGTCTCATTCTTCAACTTGTCTGTTTTCAAAAGCATTTATCACAACTGCAGCATTATGCTGGTGGTAGTTGATGAAGCACCTCGTCTCTAGGTGCGTTATAACTTATTGCCGGCTTATTTTCTCCGTAACGTTATATTTTATGAATATCAATGACACTGGCTTATACTTTAAACCTATCTGTTTCTCCCCCCCCCCCCCCAAAAAAAAAAGTGCTACATTTGCTTAATCCAGATCTCTAGAAGTTGCCCTGAATCAATTGATTAATTGGAGATTTTAGCCAGCGGTTAACACAGTGCTGCTGATCCTTCAGCCAGAACTTCAGAAGTCCTGTTTGTGTGTATTGTCTAGTACTTGTTACATGAATAACCCGCACATAGGAGAATGAAACTCTTGATGTTTCAGTCCAACTTGGACCATTAACTAGTCCTCTTCGACTCTCTCGTAGTGTCCCTATTTCCTATGACAATACTTAAATCTCTTATTTAGTTCCTCTCAGACTTCCTGGTTTCTTGTGAACGCTTCTCCTTTAATCTTATCACCTGACCCTTCACTTCTGGCTTCCTTCTGATGTGATTGTATAGTATCTTAAGTACAGATTTGGCTTTCGATGTCACATCATCTCGACACTGTCACTCAGCCTCTTTGCTTACAGGCTCATCTGATCGCTTACATTTCTCTTCTTTGCTTTCTGCATTTTTTTCTATGCTGATAGACTTAACTGTTGCTTCTCGACACCTCTGGATGAACCATGGACTCTGCTCTCATAATTGCCACTTTTGCTCCTGGGAATAAATTTCTCCCCTGCCGCCTGATACGTTTCAGCTATAAAATCCGTTTCAGTCACTGCCTTTTCAGATTCCCCCCCCCACTTTTTTTGCTGCACTATATTCAAGAAATGTCTCATACCTGTGTTGTCTCCTCCTTTGAAATCTGGTTTCGTATTACCTTCCCATGCTGTGTTTCTTTCCATATTTCCACAAGGTACTCGTAACTCTCATATTCTTTTGCAATACATTTGAGTTGTTTAGAGTGAGTTCTCTTTCCAGCCCTACTACTTGATTCCCTTCCCTCTCTCTGAGTGAGTCCCTATGTTAGCACATAAATTTCCCATCAAATTCTGAATCTTAATCCATTTCCTGTACCCCGTGTGGCTCCCAATTCTCACAGTCTATTTCCTTGTGGCTAAAGTCTCCTTTACATTACTCATATGAACTCTTGTAGTCATTTCCACTTTGGTGGTCGTCATCGCTTTGCGGCCGTCATTGTATTTAGGCCTTGGTCTCCTGTTGTTTCGTGGCGGGTTGTCAAGCAATGCTATCACTACCTAGGGTCTCCAAGTCATGAACGTTCTTACTTTGAAGCTATCTGGCCTCTTTCTGTTATACTCATCTCCTCAAAACTCCTGTTTCCTCTGTCCTTCCTCATAATATGATAATCAGCTGGGAAAATTACGTATGTTATCTCCCGTGAGTTTACGAATGCAGTATTTTTTGGGGATGACTGTGCTATTTGCTTGTTCTATGCATCACTCTTATTTCATTTGCACTAGTATACCTTTCCTACTTTGCTTCCTTTCTCTTATTGTGTTTCGGGTTTAAGCGTCCTGGCCAACATCCTGGTCCTTGTTAATGAGTCAGGGGAGCAGGAGAGGGTGTAGAGGGACGTGGAGGCTAGAAGAGTGGCTGTGGGATGGTTCTTGTACTGTAATGGGTCAGGACTGTGGGTGTAGGTGAGAGGCTGGGTAGAGGAAAGAAGGGGTTGGTGGTTGCTCAAGAATGGGTCAGATGAGAGAAGGGTGAGGGCTGGTCGGGAGGGAGGGTATGGTTGGTGTTTATTGGTATTTATTGGTATTTCACTCTCCCTCAGTTGATTCCTCTCTTTTTTCTCTCCTATCCAAGCCGAGGTACACATGGCGATATATCCTCCTTGACAGTGGATTCCGACTGATTATCCTCTCTCGTGCCATTTCTGTTGCTAGGTCAGTTGGACTGGGAGCATTTTGTCCCTTGTAATTCACGATTCTCTGAAGATTTATCACCCGCTGACTGAACTTGAGTCTTTCCTGTCAATTTTGTGATAGTTTGAATCTCCTATTCCTTCACCTCGCAGCTTTCACCACTTGTCTTCCCATCGGCCTCATGATAACTATGGATGATCCTCCTGGTATCATCCATGATGGCCATGGATGATCCTCCTGTTATCATCCATGATGACCGTAGGCGATCCTCCTGTTATCATTCATGATGACCGTGGTTGATCCTCTTGTCATCCATGATGACCGTGGATGATCCTCTTGTTATCATCCATGATGACCATGGATGATCCTCTTGTTATCAACCATGATGACCGTGGATGATCTTCCTGTTAACATCCATGAAGACCGTGGGTGATCCTCTTATCATCCATGATGACCGTGGGTGATCCTCCTGTTATCATCCATGATGACCATGGATGATCCTCCTGTTGTTCCCCTCCACACTCCATTACGTGTTGTTACCAGCTTCTCTGCTGCTTTATTTATCACCTCCTATACCTATACCTCCCTTTTGCCACCTGATGCCCTCGCTTCCTTCCTGCCCTGCAGCGCTGTATAGCCCTTGTGGCTTAGCGCTTCTTTTTGATTATAATAATAATAATCCTGGTGTTCTTAAATGTCTGCAAAGGTCTTATTTCCTCCCACTTCCCTTCCTTCTGTTTCCCTACCTGCCGTTTCTATTGTTGTCTCTTTCCCCCTTCCCTTCATTTCCTCTAGTTCCCTTAGATCCTTAGCACCCTTTCCTCAGCCATCACTGCTCTTTTATCCTGTGTGTGTGTGTGTGTGTACTCACCTATTTGTACTCACATATTTGTGGTTTCAGGGGTCGATTCATAGCTCCTGGCCCCGCCTCTTCACTGATTGCTACTAGGTCCTCTCTCTCCCTGCCATATGAGCTTTATCATACCTCGCCTTAAAACTATGTATGGTTCCCGCCTCCACTACGTCACTTTCTAGGCTATTCCACGGCCTGACTACTCTATGACTGAAGAAATACTTCCTAACATCCCTTTGATTCATCTGAGTCTTCAACTTCCAATTGTGACCTCTTATGTCTGTGTCCCTTCTCTGGAACATCCCGTCTTTGTCCACCTTGTCTATTCCGCGCAGTATTTTATATGTCGTTATCATGTCTCCCCTGACCCTCCTGTCCTCCAGTATCGTCAGGCCGATTTCCCTCAACCTTTCTTCGTAGGACAATCCCCGTAGCTCTGGGACTAGTCTTGTTACAAACCTTTGCACTTTCTCTAATTTCTTGACGTGCTTGACTAGGTGTGGATTCCAAACTGGTGCTGCATACTCCAGTATGGGCCTGACGTAAATGGTATACAGAGTCTTGAACGAATCCTTACTGAGGTATCGGAATGCTATCCGTAGGTTTGCCAGGCGCCCGTATGCTGCAGCAGTTATCTGATTGATGAGCGCCTCAGGAGATATGCTCGGTGTTATACTCGCCCCCAGATCTTTTTCCTTGAGTGAGGTTTGCAGTCTTTGGCCATCTAAACTATATTGTGTCTACGGTCTTCTTTGCTCTTCCCCAATCTTCATGACTTTGCATTTGGCAGGGTTAAACTCAAGGAGCCAGTTGCTGGACCAGGCTTGTAGCCTGTCCAGGTCTCTTTGTAGTCCTGCCTGATCCTCATCCGATTTGATTCTTCTCATTAACTTCACATCATCTCCAAACAAGGACACTTCTGAGTCTATCCCTTCCGTTATGTCGTTCACATATACCAAGAACAGCACAGGTCCTAGGACTGACCCCTGTGGAACCCCGCTTGTCACAGGCGCCCACTCTGACATTTCGTCACGTACCATGACTCGTTGTTGCCTCCCTGTCAGGTATTCTTTGATCCATTGCAGTGCCTTTCCTGTTATGTGTGCCTGATCCTCTAGCTTTTGCAGTAACCTCTTGTGAGGAACTGTGTCGAAGGCCTTCTTGCAGTCCAAAAAAATGCAGTCGATCCTCCCCTCTCTCTCTCTTGTCTTACTTCTGTCACCTTGTCATAAAACTCTAGTAGGTTTGTGACACAGGATTTTCCTTCCCTGAAACCGTGCTGGTTGTCAGTTATACACTTGTTTCTTTCCAGGTGCTCCAGCACTCTCCTCCTGATGATCTTCTCCATGACCTTGCATACTATACACGTTAGTGATACAGGTCTGTAGTTTAGTGCTTCATGTCTGTCTCCCTTTTTAAAAACTGGGACTACATTTGCCATCTTCCATACCTCAGGGAGTTGCCCAGTTTCAAATGATGTGTTGAAGATCTTTGTTAATGGCACACACAATATCTCTGCTGCCTCTTTAAAGACCCACGGAGAGATGTCTGGTCCCACCGCCTTTGAGGTGTCAAGTTCGCATAGCAGCTTCTTCACCTCCTCCTTGGTTATATGTACCTCATCCAGCACTTGCTGGTGTACCCCCCTGTTCTGATTTCCTGGAGTCCTACTGGTTTCCACTGTAAATACTTCTTTAAATTTCGTGTTGAGTTCCTGACATACCTCTCGGTCGTTTCTTGTGAATTCCCCATCACCCTTCCTCTGTCTGATTACCTGGTCCTTGACTGTTGTTTTCCTCCTGATGTGGCTGTACAACAGCTTCGGGTCAGTCTTGACTTTCGATGCTATGTCATTTTCATATTGTGTGTGTGTGTGTGTGTGTGTGTGTGTGTGTGTGTGTGTGTGTTGTTTCCTGGAAAAGAATGTAGTTTCCCTGATATCATCTCCTACTCAGTTAGAAATAATAATACATCTAACATGTAAGGCAGCATCACTCACATTTTATAGTGGAACACTCGTGTTCAAAATACTCACATTCTTATTACATTCATTCAGATTCGCACACTCTTACGCTTAAATTCTCTCTCACTTTCACACAAACACTCTCTCTTGCATATTCCTCACTTTCTCTCCTCTCTTATTCTCAACAACCCCTCTCTCTCTCTCTCTCTCTCTCAACAATCCATTTTCTCTCTTTCTTCCTCCTCAATCCTACACTCTGGCACCTCTATTTTTCCCTCTGTCTCGCACTTCCACTCTTTATTTTTGTGTGTGCTGCTTTTCTCTTTGAGTTGCTCCTCGCGCTCTCACTCTTTTAGTTCACACTTCACAAACCCTCCTTGATATTTTCCAGTTTTTTTTTCTACCTTTTTTCATTAAATATTCTCCCTAAGTACCTTTTCTCGAGCAAGCGAGCTCGCGCGCGCGTGTGCATTGTGTGTGTGTGTGTGTGTGTGTGTGTGTGTGTGTGTGTGTGTGTGTGTGTGCCAGACACATTTTGCCTGCTCCCTGATAAGACCTTTGCAACGTTCTGCAGCTAAATAATTTTTGAAGTTACTTCTGGCGTCTCACTAATTAATATTTCCACGTCCGTTTTTTTGGAGGTGGAGCCAAGGAAGGGAAAAATAAAAAAAAAAGGGGGAACGGAAAAGGGGAAGAGGAAAAGTTAGAAGAGGAGAAGGGGGGGGAAATTGAAGTCTTGCCGTCTGCAACAATTTTTTATTAATTTTTTTTTTGCTATTCTGCATCAATTGAATGGTTTGCATTTGGAAAATCGTTTAATTAATGATGTTGGATCCCTTGAGGGTGCTTGAAGACACTTGGCGAGGGACGCAGAGGAATATTTCTGCTCGTCCAGAGGAAACCATTTACGGGGAAGATGCATTTCGTATCGCCTGGAATGATTTGCATATCAGTGATGTACAGCAGATAACTGTGTATTAATATACTGTCTTTGACTCTCTCTCTCTCTCTCTCTCTCTCTCTCTCTCTCTCTCTCTCATATACGTATATAATGTCGTGCTGAATAACGCACTTCTTGCCGAATAAGGCAAGCGAAAATTAGTGTATGTAATAATTTCGCAAAAATCATTGTGAACCTTATGAAAAAGATATATTTCATTGTTTTTGCTTATTATTAAATTACTGTAGCCTTGTACAAAAAATATATTTAGTTGAATTAGGCTAAATTAAATTGAGCTTGTTACAATAAGGTTAGGTAAGTTTCCTAACGTTCTTATGATACAAAATTATTAATTTTTATATTAACATAAATGAAAAAATATATATACCTTGAAATGTATAAGAGAAAATTTTAGAAAGGATTTAATTTTAAATGAGTTCATGGTAATTGACCAATTTTAACTGTTCGGCACGACATACATACACACGTAGGGTCGGTTATAGTGGTGTTCTAATGTATCAGCTTTTTTGTGGCTATTGAATTTTACGATTACAAGCTGTACAAGCTGTGTCAGTGACCAGGCTGCTGTTGGAAGCTACTTCAGAAAACTGAAATGTAGGAAAAGTGGTTTGAAGTTTAGAAATTCTGAAGAGCATGAGAAATGTATGAAAATTCAGATGAAGATGGAAGGGTGAATTCAGAAGATTGTACTGAAAGGTAATGAATAATTAAGAAGATTGTACTGAAAGGTAATGAATTATTCAGAAGATTGTACTGAAAGGTAATGAATTATTCAGAAGATTGTACTAATTTCTAATGAATAATTGAGATTGTACTAATATGTAATGAATAATTAAGAAGATTGTACTAAAAGGTAATGAATAATTAAGAAGATTGTACTAAAAGGTAATGAATAATTCAGAAGATTGTACTGAAAGGTAATGAATAATTAAGAAGATTGTACTAATATGTAATGAATAATTCAGAAGATTGTACTAAATTGTAATGAACAATTCATAAGAGCATAGTAAAAAAAAAAACTAGAATTCAAAAGAGAATAGTGAAAAAAGGAACTAATATCAAAAGAGCATGTAAAAGCACACAGAAATGCATTAAAACCTGGCAGTAAACCCTGGTGACTTAACATACATCACTAGTGAACAGCACGTAGGAGAGATGAGTGTGGCGGACGAACACAACCAATAACTCTCTTTTACGACTCACTCCATCAACTAGAGATGAGTACACACGACTCGGGACATCCACCGCTGAGGTGAGCTTGCCTGGCTCACTTGTCATGCTGGTGATTGAGGAGAGGGCAACATGACAACATTCTTCAGAGAAATGATGCAAGTGTAGTTCCCCTCTGAGCCACGTAAATGGAGTTGTTCTTCCTTTCCTCGGATTAAATCCGTTCATCTCCCTTTACATTTCCCCAGATGCTATGTGATTTTTGTGGTTTTAAGCACTTCTGCATGAATACTAGGATGTCACGTTACAGATTCGTGGATTGTCCATTCAAGATTCCAACAAAATTCGAGGGAGATTAAAAAAAAATTCTTACAATATTTTACAAGATTCATACAAGATTTACATAAAATTCTCACACGATTCATGCAAGATTAGCACAAACTTCCCTAAAAGGAAATAATGTTTAATACAACTCGGAAACTTGATAAATCAACCAGGATAAATCCTACAGCCACTTCTTAAAAGTTCTCAGCAAAAATCTGAGACTCCTGAGAGACTACCCACAAAAATTATCGAACGACGCTTTGTGCAGAGCCTTGACTGATAGACTCTGATGGGCTCTAAATATCAACAGTATTATTTGTGTATTATATATTTCCTAGTAACGTTTATAGGCAGGCTTCCTGGCCAAACCTTAAAAGTCACGTGGCCCCTGTTGGAAGAAGGCACCTAGGTCTCTCATTCTTGTGCAGGCTTATCAGACGGTGAGACGGACAGGCTGGGCTCTGACACGCCTCCATAACAGTCAACAGTTGTTTGCTACCATCGCTTTTCCCATCAACTCAAATAACATAAAGATATGGACTTGATTAAGTTCTCTTTAGAGCAGAACGTAGCATCTAAATAGAGGTTGGCGTTGTACATAGCGGAGTTCTACCAAAAATCATGTTTGTGGACGACTGGAAATTTTGCCTGCCAGGAGCGTGGGTTATAGTGAATGCGGAAGCAGCTAGCCAGCGTCAACACGCTACCTTTCCTCTGAGAAAACTTTTCCTCACTTTACCTGTTGCAGCTCTTGCAACATTGCATAGCTCCCAATGAAGCACGGAAAACTGTAAAAGACATTGAGCTAAAGAGTTCTTCCATCCCTTAATATAACAAGCGAAATTTAATTTAGCCTAATCCAGCTAAATATATTTTAGACAAATTTACAATAATTTAACAAACACAATGAAATAATTTTTTTTCGTTAGGCTCGGAATGATTTTTGCGAAATTATTACATACACAAAATTTCGCTTGCCTTATTCGGCAAGAAAAGCCTTGCTATTTAAGCCAAAATCACAAGTTTTACCTGTTCAGCACGATATGTATATATATTATATATATATATATATATATATATATATATATATATATATATATATATATATATATATATATATATATATATATACACATGTGTGTGTGTGTGTGTGTGTATGCTGAATTATGGCTAAAAAGCAAGGGGTCTTTTCTTCGGTATATGCTGAGTGAAAATTTATTTATGACATAAATCTGCGAAAATCAGTCTGAACCTAACGAATATATATATATATATCTTCTGGTATGCCATTCACATACATCAGAATCAGCATTGGTCCTAATGCGATTCTTGCAGAACTCTTCTAGTCATTTTTTTCATATTCTGAAACCTCCTCTTGGAGAATCACTCTACTTCGCCTCCCCATAAGATACTATTTGATCCACTGCAGTGCGTTCTCTGTTATTCCTGCCTGCTTCTCAGGTTTTTGTCTAATTCTCATTCACTTCTAGTACTTTGTCATAGAAATTCAGCAGGTTTGTGAGACATGATTTACTATGTCTAAAGCAAAGCTTGCTATTATGTAAACGTTTCTCACCAAGTACTCTATCACTCTCCTCCAGATTATCTTCTACATTTACACAATAAGCACGTCAGTGATATTGGACAGTAAATTAAACGCTTCCTCTCTGTCTCCTTAAATATTGGCACTTCACTCACTGTCTTCTATATCCTTGACAATTGTCGCGTATCATTTGACTTGACGATTTTAGCTAGTCGCTCCGATAGTGATTTTTTACCCTCTCTCTCGCAGAATTCACGGCGACACTGTCGAATCTCATTGCCTTTGCTGTACCCGGCTGATACAAAAAAATAGTTTTTTTTTTTCACTGCTTGTCCTGTTGTGTATATAGTGTCCAGTACCCGCGGGTGTGCTCTTTGTCTCTGAATCTCTGGTGTTGCCTCTGTTCCACTGACACCTCTTTAATCGTTTGTTCATCTCGTCACAGACTCCTCTCCTTTCTTCTTCAGTCTCATTGCCTGGTCTTTCATTGTCTTTTCCTGATGTAACTGTCTGATCAATTTCGGTTCAGACTTGGTTTTTGCCGACGTGTCATTCTTAACCTGTCGCTCAGCTTCTCACCCTTGAACACTCGTTTCTTACTTATCTATTCACTTCTCGGTTGTCTTCTAACCTTTGTTTTTTTATTGCTTTTCCATGATGCTGCATCCTCAGTTTTCCCTTCTTTGCATCTCTGGTTGAACTACATACATTCTTCCTTACTGTTTCTTCCTCTTCTGGATTGGAAGTTCTCTATCTCTTGGCATTTTCTGGCTAGGTACTCAAGTGAGGGTAAACATCCATGGGACCAACTACCTATGTGTTAACCATGTGCAGTCACACAGGGTGTCAAGCATGTATAATCAAACAGGGTGTCAAGCATTGGTAAACGTCTGTTTGGTCAAGCGAGGCTCCCACTGTTTTCCAGCGTTTGGCTCCCAATCATTTACCCCAGCTTGACTCGGTAGCACTTACCCATGCTTGATTGTCCTGCTACTAATCCATACTTGATTTCCAAATTGTTTACCATGTGGTATCTAGGAGACTGGGTTTCTGGTTTCTGTCTGTAAAGATAGGAAGCAAAAGTGTTAATCCCGGGATAACTTGCTTTGTTTTGGAAACTCTAACTCTATGAAGGCCACGAGAGTTAACCTCTCTAGCCAGATGTTCAGAGATGTGTGGAGGCCTTTGTAAGCTCATGGAAAGTAACTAAGAGAGGACCTAGTCAGAAGCCTTGGTCGGGAACAGAGCTTTCAATGAATATTCATTTAGGTTCAGTTTACTGTATTCCCCTATCTCAAATATTTTGTATACTATCTTCCCAGGTGTTTTAGCATCGGATCCCTTTCTCATTAACCAAGTATATTGTTGTAATAAGTAATTACAGCATTAATAAATTGTAATAGTCTGACGTATAGTATTCACTTTCCCCATCATTTAATTTGTTATTCTTAATAAGACCGAGTATTACTGAGGTGGCCAGGTAAAAGTTAAGTGGAAATGAGTGAAGTCCCCCAGTATTATGTAGTGAGGCGAGATGGTGTCCTCTCTGTCTCGCCTTATTACTTCCTCATATTGAGAGTATGAAGGGTCGCCCTTCCAGCCCTTGATATGACAATTGGTACTTGACACTTTGCCACTGACTTGTGCACGATTCTCAGCGTGTTACTACAATTGACCCGATATAGTTGACTCCCAGACATTTGCCTCAGCTTGACTCCAGGTCATTTACCCAAGCATGGTCAGGTGAAGAGTGAGGTGAGAACATGGATCAGGTGACACGGGATTTCTATGTGAATGAAGTCAGATGTGGGCAGGTGGCGTAGGGAAATGTAAGCCAGAGGTTCTGCTGAATAGGAGGAATCTCTCTCCTCTCCTCTCCTCTCCTCTCTTCCTCTCCCTCTCGCCATAATCCTTAAATCTATCACTTCTGTAGAATAATCCGTCTGAAGCAGCCCAATTTCAGGGAACTTCAGTAAATGGCCCTTGCATCATTAGGACCAAGTTTAATGCAATATTGGCAGTTTGGGCAACGGTGCCGCCCTCACGACTCCCGCCCAACATTTTCTCACTCACCGATATTCACTAGTGCCGTGACCGTAGGTGTCGCCCTGCTGGCTGAAGGACTCACTCTTTCTCTCTCTCTCTTTCTCTCTCTCTTTCTCTCTCTCTTTCTCTCTCTCTCTCTTTCTCTCTCTCTCTCTCTCTCTCTCTATCTCTCTCTCTCTCTCTCTCTCTCTCTCTCTCTCTCTCTCTCTCTCTCTCTCTCTCTCTCTCTCTCTCTCTCTCTCTCTGAGCACTGCTAGACCTTTCTGGGCTACCTCGATTCTCGCAAAATTTGAGGTTCTGTGACCATTTCCTCAACTTTACTCAGCGCTGTGTGTGTGTGTGTGCTTGTGTGTGTGTGCTTGTGTGTTTGTGTTTGTAAGTGCCCCAAAAAAGTTTGAGTATTGCTACTCCCAGCACAAGCTGCTTGATAACAGCAACGACATTATAACAGACAGCAAGACGGCAGCAGCGTCAATATAAGTCAGCAGATGACAAGAACGACAGTATAACAGACAGCAAGACGACTCATCAACAGCAACAGTCCATTACAACCAGAGAGGCAAGGATACAATGATCCAAGCGTCAGCACACAACCTGTAGTGTGTACTCACCTAATTGTGGTTGCAGGGGTCGAGACTCAGCTCCTGGCCCCGCCTCTTCACTGATCGCTACTAGGTCCTCTCCCTCTCTGCTTCCTGAGCTTTGTCATACCTCTTCTTAAAACTATGTATGGTTTCTGCCTCCACTACTTCACTTGCTAGGCTATTCCACTTGCTGACGACTCTATGACTGAAGAAATACTTCCTAACGTCCCTGTGACTCGTCTGAGTCTTCAGCTTCCAGTTGTGACCCCTTGTTTCTGTGTCCCCTCTCTGGAACATCCTATCTCTGTCCACCTTGTCTATTCCCCGCAGTATCTTGTATGTCGTTATCATGTCTCCCCTGACCCTTCTGTCCTCCAGTGTCGTAAGTCCGATTTCCCTCAACCTTTCCTCGTACGACATTCCCCTGAGCTCTGGGACTATCCTTGTTGCAAACCTTTGTACTTTCTCTAACTTCTTGACGTGCTTGACCAGGTGTGGGTTCCAGACTGGTGCTGCATACTCCAGTATGGGCCTAACATACACAGTGTACAGTGTCTTGAACGATTCCTTATTAAGGTATCGGAACGCTATTCTCAGGTTTGCCAGGCGCCCGTATGCTGCAGCAGTTATTTGGTTGATGTGTTCCTCCGGTGGCGTGCTCGGTGTTATGGTCACCCCAAGGTCTTTCTCCCTGAGTGAGGTCTGTAGTCTTTGTCCACCTAGCCTATACTCTGTCTGCGGTCTTCTTTGCCCCTCCCTAATCTTCATGACTTTGCATTTGGCAGGATTGAATTCGAGAAGCCAGTTTCTGGACCACATGTCCAGCCTGTCCAGGTCTCTTTGCAGTCCTGCCTCATCCTAATCCGATTTAATTCTTCTCATTAGCTTCACATCATCTGCGAATAGGGACACTTCAGAGTCAATTCCTTCCATCATGTCGTTCGCATATATCAAAAAAAGCACTGGTCCTAGAACTGACTCCTGTGGGACCCCGCTCGTCACAAGCGCCCACTGCGATACCTCTTCACGAACCATGACTCGTTGTTGCCTCCCTGTCAGGTATTCCCTGATCCATTGCAGTGCCCTCCCTTTTATATGCGCCTGATCCTCCAGCTTCTGCACTAATCTCTTGTGGGGAACTGTGTCAAAGGCCTTCCTGCAGTCTAGGAAAATGCAATCAATCCACCCCTCTCTCTCGTGTCTTCTGTTACCTTGTCATAAAACTCCAGAAGGTTTGTGACACAGGATTTGCCTTCCATGAACCCATGCTGGTTTTCATTTATAATCTTGTTCCGTTCCAGGTGCTCCACCACTCTCCTCCTGATAATCTTCTCCATGACTTTGTACACAGTACATGTCAGAGACACAGGTCTGTAGTTTAGTGCCTCATTTCTGTTTCCTTTCTTAAATATGGGGACTACATTAGCTGTCTTCCATTTCTCAGGTAGTTGCCCAGTTTCAAGGGATGTGTTGAAGATTGTGGTTAGAGGCACACACAGCATCTCTGCTCCTTCTCTAAGGACCCATGGGGAGATGTTGTCCGGTCCCATCGCCTTTGAGGTGTCAAGGTCACTTAAGAGCTTCTTCACCTCCTCCTCAGTTGTTCGTATGTCATCCAACACTTGTTGGTATATTCCCTCTTGATGTTCCCTTCTGTGCTGTCTTCCCACAGCCCTTCCTGTCTCTACTGTAAAAACTTCCTTAAATCTCCTGTTCAGCTCCTCACATACCTCCTGATCATTTCTTGTGACTTCTCCACCTTCTGTCCTTAATCTGATCACCTGGTCTTTGACTGTTGTCTTCCTCCTGATGTGGCTATACAACAGTTTCGGGTCAGTCTTGATTCTCGATGCTATGTCATTTTCATACTGTCGCTGGGCCTCCCTCCTTACCTGTGCGTACTCATTCCTGGCTCTGCGACTGATCTCCCTATTTTCGTGTGTTCTCTGCCTTCTGTACTTTTTCCATTCTCTATTGCACTTTGTTTTTGCCTCCTTACACCGTCGGGTAAACCAGGGGCTTGTTCTGGTCTTCCCGTTGTTACTGTTGCCCTTGGGAATGAACCTTTCCACTGCCTCCTTGCATTTTGTTGCTACATATTCCATCATTTCATTTACTGGCTTTCCTGCCAGTTCTCTGTCCCACTGGACCTCCCGCAGGAAGTTTTTCAACCCTATGTAGTCCCCTCTTTTATAGTCAGGCTTTTCCCATTCTACTCCTGTTATTCTCTCCACTTGCAGCTCTACTATGTATTCAAAGCACAGAACCACATGGTCGCTAGCTCCTAGGGGACTCTCATACTTGATGTCCTCAATGTCTGAGCTGCCCAGGGTGAACACAAGGTCCAATCTTGCTGGTTCATCCTCCCCTCTCACTCTGGTAGTGTCCTTAACATGTTGGTGCATGAGGTTTTCCAGCACCACATCCAACATCCTGGCTCTCCATGTTTCGGGACCCCAATGTGGCTCCAGGTTTTCCCAGTCAATCTCCCTGTGGTTGAAATCCCCCATAACCAGCAACTTTGCTCTGCTGGAGTGAGCTCTTCTTGCCACCTCAGCAAGTGTGTCCACCATTGCTCTGTTGCTCTCTTCATATTCCTCTCTTGGCCTCCTGCAGTTCTGTGGTGGATTATACATCACTGCAATGACCACTTTGTGTTCCCCAGACTGAAGTGTACCTGCTATGTCGTCTCTTTCTCCCGTCTCATCTATTCCTTCCATTTTCTCGAATTTCCATCTGTTTTTTACGAGCAGAGCAACCCCACCTCCCCCCCCCTGCCCCTTCTATCTTTCCTCATGATCTGGTATCCTGGTGGGAAGATTGCATCTGTTATTGTCTCCATGAGTTTTGTTTCTGTAACTGCTATGATGTCTGGGGACTTCTCATTGATTCTTTCTTGCCATTCCTCATGTTTATTCGTTAATCCATCTGCATTTGTGTACCAAACCTTCAACTTCTGTTCTAATACTGTAACTGTGGTGCGTGGGGGTGGAGGTGGAACAGAGGGATCGGTGTGTGATGGTTGGTTTGGATTGTTCAGTTGCCTTGGGGGTGTCGTGGCTGGAGTCCTTCTGCAGGTGTTTCTGGGGGGTGCGCTTGTCCTTCCATTTGATCCTGGGTTATTCTGCTCTCCTTTTTCATTTCCTCCCATTTCTCCTTTCGTTTTTGAACTCTCTCTTTCATTGTCTTCCTTTCGTCTTGTGTTCTGTCTCGGTCGAGGTACACACTCCGGAACTCCTGCTTGCCTCTCAGCCGTGCTTTCTCCTGCAGGATCATGGTTCGGGTTGATTCTGCCTTGAAAATTACTTTGAGAGGCCGATTCCTTTTCTTTGTGAACCACCCAATTCTCCGAAAATTTGCCACCTGGGTCATGTCCCCCTCGCCTATCACCTTCATGATGTCTTCAATCGCTTTTTTCTCCTCCTGCTTTCTTTCATCATAAGTTTCCCCTTTAGCTTCGTCTAGCCCATAGACAAACATGGATCTCTCCCTTTCCACCTCCCACTGTGACTCCCATTGCATCCTCTGATGTGTTTTAGTTCCTTCCCGTGGAGTGTTCCTTCCTTCAGTCCCTTCCCTAGTTATGGCCCCTATGCTTCTTGGTTTATCCTTCCTGCTCACCTGCTCCTGGCCCCCACAGGTATCTGGTAAGGTCCTTGCACATGTCCTAGTTCCTTCAATGTCTTCCAACCTCTCATTCTGTCCCAGTGTGCTCCCTGTCTTTGTTTTGGCCCCATGTGGGTTTGACAGGACCTCTGCATACAGTTTAGCTTCCATGCTCCCTTCAGACGTGTGTGTGTGTGTGTGTGTGTGTGTGTGTGTGTGTGTGTGTGTGTGACCAGGTTTCTCAACTCATTATTCTCTCTCCAAAGCTGTTAATTATTCTCAGAAAAATTTACTAATAAAAAAAAACCTCATTAATTCTCTCATTTGCTCTCTCCTCTGCACTCCCTCACCTGTCGTTTAACCTTTCTTTCCCTGTATACTCTCCCTGCTATATCTCATTTTTAATACTTTTTTTTTTACCTCCCTGACCATTTTTACCTCATCATATCACTAGTCATGCCCCTTCACACCCCCCTCACCTACCTTCCTCAAACCACAAACATCTAGCATTGCATTTTTAGACGTAAATCATTCCTTTTCTGCCTAGTCATCACCCTCCTTAGCCCATCTTGCTGTCATTTCTTTTTTACACGGGATTTTACAAGATTAGGTTAAGGTTACTAACTTTATTTACAAGCTAAAAGCTGTTACCTACATCAGCCTTTTTATTGTCATGTTCTGAGTTCATTCGCTCTCATTTCTCTCATGTCCACTGACGACATTCCTTGTACTCCGTCTCCTTCTTACACTTTCTGTACTTATCACTAAATAATGCGAGATGTCAGTTGCTTCTCTTAAAACTTGCAAATTCAGAAATCTTCCCATTAACCCACTTAATTTTATTAACTCAGCTGAAGGTATACTTCAGGTGTGTGTCTGATTCGAGTGCAGGTAAACTTCATGCACAGATTTTGCTCAAGTGCCGATTTACCTGAAGCACAGGTCTGATTGACGTACGTATTTTCTTCAAAGGCAGATTTGTCATTATCGGTTCCTGGACGAATGGCCAACGGACATTTCACCGACGGACATTTAGCTGAACGGACATTTCACCGAACGGACGAAATGGCATTCATCACCTAGCCTAATTTTCCGTCGGCAATGGTCGTCGGTGAAATGTCTGTCGGTCAAGTGTCCGTCAGTCATCTGTTCGGCCACGGTCTCTGTCATAGGTCCAGCGCAAGTGCATGTATACTTCAAGTGCAGTCCCATCTTAAACGCAGACTTGGCTCAAGTGCTCAGGATCAAGTGTGTGTGCGAAAAAAATATAGAATATACCTTTTTTTATGAGAGTGAGGCTCATGTTAAGGTATGTAGGAGAAAGAGGCAATTTTCCATTAAAAAGTTAGCTTTAAACAGGTATGTATGATGTCAGTATGTATGAGTAATGTATTTATAGATAGGATTATAAATGAAGTGAATGTTAACTTGTTGGAAAATCGGGCTGGGATTAAAAGATAAGGAATCTAATACCATGCGATAGTTTTTACAGTTGTTCTTTGCTGACGACACAATTCTTTTGGGAAATTCTAAAGAGATGTTGTAAAAGAAATAGCAGAGGAGTTTGGGAGGGAGTTGAAAGGAAAGGAATTAAAAGTGACCAGAGAGAGGAGGCAAGGTAATGAGAACAAGAAAAACTTTAGGCAATGAAAGATATAATATCAGATTGGACGGGGAAATATGGAGGAAG
Source organism: Cherax quadricarinatus (assembly GCF_038502225.1). Taxonomy (NCBI): domain Eukaryota; kingdom Metazoa; phylum Arthropoda; class Malacostraca; order Decapoda; family Parastacidae; genus Cherax; species Cherax quadricarinatus. The sequence goes on from NC_091307.1 coordinate 7,956,701, forward strand.
TAAATGTATTTAGATGCCTTGAAGCGAGTGTGTCCGGAAATGAGAAAAGGAAAAATCAGGTGGATCACAGAAAAGACGATGGAGAAGGGTATGTGGAGCGTTGCGGCATCTGTAGGAAGAAGTTAATCAATGGAAGCGAAAAGAAGAATGTACCTGAGTATAGTGGTGTCAACACTTTTATATGGGTTTGAGGCACTGGCTTTCAACGTTGCAGCGAGGAGGAGGCTGGAGGCAATAGTAATGTCATGTTTGAGATCAGTGTGTGCTATGAATATTATGCAGAGAATGAGTGAAGAATTTAGAAAGTATGGGATTACATAGAGTATGATTTATAGAGCAAAGGGAGGTTGCTGAAAGAGTTTTGCCATTTAGAAAGAATAAAGCACACTAGGATAACCAAAAACATTTGTAAATCCTGAGATGATATAATGAGAGGTAAAGATCATGCCAGGAATGGCTGAAGGGTGGATGTAAAAGATGTTTTTGAGTGTTAGTGATTTGGGCATCCAGCAGGTCTGTGTGAACGTCTAAGATCGGCGCTAGTAAAGGACAGTTAAAAGCAGTTGTTGCTGTTGCCTTTTTTTGTGGGGGGGAGGGGAAATTTGACTTTCTATTGTAGTGTAATCAAAGCAACATTTATGAAGGAATTCAGGGAAAACCTTTAGCCGAATATGAGTCTTGAAGGTGGGAAGCACAGCGCCTTCAAGATATCACTAGCATCGCCAAGAAACCAGCAACATTCCCAAGAAGTCGCTAGAATCCACAAAGAACTAAAGTCCTGCTGATCCTCGGGTAGAATGAGCGGGAAGAGGCTGAGATAAATGAAACAAGGCAGACAATTGATGAAAAGACAACTTTTAGAGAGGAACTTCATTGAGACGTTTTGCCTGAAGAAGCCTGACCACGGGCGAAACGTTTGAATATAGTTATTCCCTGTAACTCCCTCTCTTTCACCAGTGCATAATAAGGTGCTACTTCGAATCGCCAATTTGATTTCCACTCCTCCAGGTTTTCCTCCAGCTGCTACTCCCAGTCATCCTCCAGTCTCTAATCTTCCTCCAGCTCCTCCTCCTAGCGCCTTCCTCCAGCTCCTCCTCCCTCTTCTCCTCCGCCGAAACCTCCCTGCACTGCAAGAATGATTAAAGCCCAGCCGCAGGAAGCTGCAACGAGAATATTAAGTCCTGCTCCACACCTTTTGCCTCGGCAAAGTTTGGGACAGTTATCCTAGGAAGTGTCTTGGCTGTGAGATATTCATAACACTGGAGGGAGCCACGAGAGAGGCTCTTCACTGAAACGACGACTTAATTAAATGGAAATTCTTTGCCAAACTGAAATTGGACGGCAATTATCATCTGGTACGAGTGTGGTGAAGATGGTCATCAGAAGGAGGGTGGACGACAGTCATGCGGGTTCGCTAAGAATGCTAGAAACGGGTTCACTAACGCTGCCATACTGGTTCGCACATATGGAACCACACAAGTGTGGTATTGTGTTTCACGAGTTTGTACCACTTGTACAAAATACCACACTCGTACCGTGTTCCTTGTGTGGTAATTTGTCCCTCGTATGGTACTTGTCTTTCCTCTGAAACTGTGCATCTCGTGTAGTATTGTGTACCTTATCTTTCCATTTAAAAATGGTCGGTATTTCAACCCCCCACA
>NC_091307.1:7965861-8050861 GCF_038502225.1 Cherax quadricarinatus
AGTTGCTGGTACCACTGGTGCTTCAGTCGTTAGCATTGGAGCTAATGCTTCTAGTGGTGCTGGCGGTGCTGCTGCTCTTGGCGGTGTTTATGCTAAAGCTGGCGGTGCTGGTGGTGATAAACACAAGACGCAGTAAAAAAGTAACACAGGAAGTAAAGAGGATAAACCAGTCGATAAAAAAACCTTCATGGATTAGATCGGTCGCCCAGAGCGGGGGATTAAGGTCGCCTGCTCCACGACCCCCCCTTCCCTTAACCCCTTACTTACCCCTTACCTCTTAACCCTTACCCCTAAATCCCGCAACCTTCCTTCCCTCTCTCAGCAACAACCTTCTCATGTGGAAAATAGTATAAAAACCGACAAGTTGATGATTAAGACACATGTGCGACAGTTGGATATCTATATTGATGAAACGTTTCGCCTACACAGTAGACTTCTTCAGTCAAATACAGAGGCAGCAGGTGTAGTAGTGAAATGAAGATGATGTAATCAGTCCATCAACGAAGGTTGATGGACTGACTGGACGAGTCCATCAATCAGGTTGGACTCCAGTCCTTTACCTCCATTATACACAAGATGAAGATGGACTGGAATGGTATGCAGAGGAGGGCAACTAACCTCGTACCTTTATCAGGAGACACGAAGACCTTGATCCAAGGACTTGGAGCTTCCCTTCCCTTGGATCAAACCTCATCACCTCCCATTCCACAGGCGCTGTAAGACCCTCATGGGTTTAGGGCGTCCCCGTGAATATAATAATACTGATACTGCATTCTGTGTTCACAGCGTTACCAACGTCAGGTTGTTCACAGCGTTACCTACGTCAGGTTGTTCACAGCGTTACCTACGTCAGGTTGTTCACAGCGTTACCTACGTCAGGTTGTTCACAGCGTTACCTACGTCAGGTTGTTCACAGCGTTACCTACGTCAGGTTGTTCACAGCGTTACCTACGTCAGGTTGTTCACAGCGTTACCTACGTCAGGTTGTTCACAGCGTTACCTACGTCAGCTTGTTCACAGCGTTACCTACGTCAGCTTGTTCACAGCGTTACCTACGTCAGCTTGTTCACAGCGTTACCTACGTCAGCTTGTTAATCTCTCCACGGCAACATACCCAATCTAATTCTAAATCTTACTACCTGTGTGTGATGGCCAGTGCTCTCTGTTGACTGTGGTGGTTCATAGCTCGAGTGGTAGAGCCATCGGCTCACAACTGGAGAACCTGGATTCGATCCAGGCACACGTGAAAATGTTGGGAATGTTCCCTTCCACCTGTTGTCTCTGTTTACCTAGCAGAAAGTAGGTAACCTGAGCGTTAGCCGACTGTTGTGGGTCGCATCCTAAGGAAGAAGCTCAAATTACCCGAATGGAAATGAACCAGACATAGTGGCTTTATCGGGTTATCCTGGATTACTAATTCTCCGGGTGGTGAGATGACCAGGTCGCAGCTAGTGGAGACATCACGCTGTGTTTAGCCCTTAAACGGTCCAAACAGATCGACGTTCAAATTCGTAGTGCTCCAACAGTACATCTACTTTTTTTACATATTTTCAAATATAACAAAAAAATGTATATAAAACAAAAAAGAAGATCTACGTTTTTTTACATACATTCAGATGTTGAAAAAACGTATATATACGTTTGGAGCATTTAAGGGTTAACACCCCCAGAGTATCACTCTTGTAGTTTAAATAATAGTTGCATATATGTATTACCACACTACGGGTGGGGTTTGAACCCGCGGTCAGAAAGTCTCAAAACTGCAGACCGTCGCGTTAGCCACTGGGTCAGCTAGCTTCAATAAGATTCATCCAACAAGGTATATTTCTACACCATAGGAAGGTTAGCATAGGCACCACTATGACCACAAATGCAAGTTTTTATAGACGAATCCTAACCTTCCTATGGTGTAGAAATATACCTAGTTGGATGAGTCTTATTGAATGAAGTTAGTTGGCCCAGTGGCTAGCGCGACGGTCTGCAGTTTTGAGACTTTCTGACTGCGGGTTCAGACTCCACCCGTGGTATGGTTTGTTTGCAATTGTGTCATTACGATTTCGTGAGTCATACTTCTTTCAGTTTTTTTTTTCTGTACCCGGTAAGCTTTTAATCTTAGGGTAGGTAAAATACCTTTTTCTAGTTTCAGGGAATCATCTTGCCTTACCGTTTAGAAAATCATCCTACCTTGTAGGTTAGGGAAGCATCCTGTCCCCCAGTTTAGAAAATCATTCTACTTTGCAGGTTAGGGCAGAATCTTACCCTACAGTTTAGAAAATCATCATACCTTACAGGTTAGAGTAGCATCCTGTCTTCCAGTTTAGAACAACTTCCTACCTTAAATTCCTACCTTAATTCGAGAATAAAGTCGAGTCATAAGTATCAACGACTAACGTCACGATCTAAGTCATGACTTTAGTCGGACGTTCTACACTGGAAAGGTAAAGGAGAAGGAAACAAAGCATAATTGTCCGAAAAGAGACGTCAAAACGGGGGAGAGTAACAAGTGGGGTACCACAAGGATTGATATTAGGGTCAATTCTGTTTATGGATTATGTGAACAACTTACCAGATAGGATTGAATCGGATGTGTCTTTTCGCTGGCGGGGCCAGGAGCTATGACTCGACCCCTACAACCACAACTAGGTGAGTACAACTAGGCAAGTATACACACACACTTCCTCTTCGCCCAGCATCTCTCATTAAAGACCAAAATATCTTACTAGGTCAAAATTAACCTCACCTTGGATTCCCCAGACCTGGGTAGCTGAATAACTTAAATTATCAATTAAAAGCGAGTTCCTCGGGTAATTGGTAGGGGGACTGAGGGTAATTCTCAGCTGTTTATAATTCTCGCTTCAGTTACGTAACAGCCAAGGAGCAGTGAAGGAGCCGAAGCCGCAGAATCTTACTGTAGCCAGCTGGCCCAGTGACTTACGCGCTGGCCTGGAGTTTTACGACTCGCCATGAGTTTAATCCCCACCCGTACCGTGGTTTAATATCTAACTACTGTGAGTCCAATAACGTGGGTCATACCACTGTGGGTCCCACCAACTTGGGCCACACTAACGTGGGTACCACCAACAATGGCCGCACCATAGTGACTCAGTAAAGTGCATCCGCTAACGGGGCTTGGGAGGTTCAATAACGTGTGCCCTATCACTGTGGGTCGCAACAAATTGGGTTACATAAGCTCATTTCAATATAAATTTAGGCTTGGTTGGGTTAGATTGGTTTGGGTTAGGTTAGACCAGTTTGGGCTAGGTTAGACCAGTTTGGGTTAGGTTAGACCAGTTTGGGCTAGGTTAGACCAGTTTGGGCTAGGTTAGACCAGTTTGGGCTAGGTTAGACCAGTTTGGTCTAGGTTAGACCAGTTTGGACTAGGTTAGACCAGTTTGGGCTAGGTTAGACCAGTTTGGGCTAGGTTAGACCAGTTTGGGCTAGGTTAGACCAGTTTGAGCTAGGTTAGACCAGTTTAGGCTAGGCTAGACCAGTTTGGGCTAGGTTAGACCAGTTTGGTCTAGGTTAGACCAGTTTGGACTAGGTTAGACCAGTTTGGGCTAGGTTAGACCAGTTTGGGCTAGGTTAGACCAGTTTGGGCTAGGTTAGACCAGTTTGGGCTAGGTTAGACCAGTTTGGTCTAGGTTAGACCAGTTTGGGCTAGGTTAGACCAGTTTGGGCTAGGTTAGACCAGTTTGGGCTAGGTTAGACCAGTTTGGTCTAGGTTAGACCAGTTTGGGCTAGGTTAGACCAGTTTGGTCTAGGTTAGACCAGTTTGGGCTAGGTTAGACCAGTTTGGGCTAGGTTAGACCAGTTTGGGCTAGGTTAGACCAGTTTGGTCTAGGTTAGACCAGTTTGGGCTAGGTTAGACCAGTTTGGGCTAGGTTAGACCAGTTTGGGCTAGGTTAGACCAGTTTGGGCTAGGTTAGACCAGTTTGGTCTAGGTTAGACCAGTTTGGGCTAGGTTAGACCAGTTTGGTCTAGGTTAGACCAGTTTGGGCTAGGTTAGACCAGTTTGGGCTAGGTTAGACCAGTTTGGGCTAGGTTAGGTCACATTTCACCAGCTTTTAAACGCGTATTCATCTACAAACAACCACATTAAAATATATATATATATTAACACGCCTCTCAACCAAAGGGGCGGCCGGGCGAGGGGTAACCAGAAAAACGTCCAAATATGTGTGCGTATCACTCACAGTGCCAGACTGGGCCACTATTCGGTTATAGTGCCAAGTGATGTTGACAGGCAGGTCTTAGTGGCACACCAGTGATTGATGACCCTGGTTAATTGGCTCCTCGGTGCCCACAACTCTGATACTCTTGGTATATTGCCGCAGCCTGAATTTTGATTGGCCAGATTTTTTATTTTTTTTTTATCCCCTGCGCTAACGGGAGTAGCGATGGTGGTGAGGGGACTCTTGTAAATCGGGAGTTGCGCACCTGCGCGGCCCCGCAGGGAGAGCCATCCTGAACATTCCTAGCAGATGCAAATTTCGTGGACTTGGCGACCGGACTGTTGCAAGTTTTTTTTATTGTAGCAAATTTATTCTGGTTCTTACATAACTAATCACTCCGGTAAGTTTTTAAAAAAAAAGCACATTAGTGATATATAGTTAGACTCTCTTACTGTGCCATTTTTTGTGGTCAGTGAAGTTTAAAAAAAAAAAGGGGGGGGGGGGTCGCATCCGAAACTGAGCAACGCGCATTAAAAACCTTCATAACACTCATTAGTCCATTTCAGTTATTTTTTAACACAATTTACAAAACAAAACAAAAAACAAAAAATCACTGTATAGAGCAACTTTATTAGAGAGAAATACTGTAGACCGTTTCTCCCTAGAGTTCAAACCCCCGCCGCCCCCCGCGGCCCCCTGCCTGCCTTCACTGCTATCGTAGATGTACGCATGAGTTGCCTGCGTTCCCCGGGGAAAACGAAGGAAAAATCAGGCGGATCATTGGTTGTGTGTGTCTGTACTGCATCAAGACATGTCGTTTAAAAATACACATTTAGTAGACTGTGTCAAATCATGTCAAGACACGTGGCTTAAAATGACACATTTTGCAGACTGTATCCAGACAAGAGGCTAAGAAGACACACAACAAGAAGACTATTTTTAATAAGACTTTTCTCGTACTCGAAACACGTACATGTACTTAATAGAGCCTTATGTACGTGAAGTCTTTGTCTAAGTGTATTTTTTTTTGTGTGTGTTTTTAACCATGTGTCGGCAACATTTAATGTATGCCATCCCACTGTAATTTTGAGCCATACCCGTCATCCTACCATACTTGTCGGTAATGGACAGTACCTGCCATACTAACATACTTGTGGGCAATACTTGCCATCATACCATACCTGTGGACAATACTTGCCATCATACCATACCTGTGGACAATACTTGCCATCGTACCATACCTGTGGACAATACCTGCCATCATACCATATCTGTGGACAATACCTGCCATCATACCATACCTGTGGACAATACTTGCCATCGTACCATACCTGTGGACAATACTTGCCATCGTACCATACCTGTGGACAATACCTGCCATCCTACCATACCTGTGGACAATATCTGCCATCATACCATACCTGTGGACAACACCTGCTGGCACACAATAGACCACTTGAACAACTGCTGTTTCAAACAGTATCCCTCACAACTACTTCCTCATGAATCTTGCCCAACATACATTACACAAGCCTTGAAAGTTTGAAGCCGATCGAATAAAGCGTTCTCAAGAAATAAATGAAAATTTGCGTAAGCAAACGAAAATATTGCTGAGATTGTAGAGATCAACAGGAAAGTCTCTCCTCGTCACGTTTTTTACAAGCAGGAACGTATGAATCTGCAGCAGAAAATACGGCAAGAACGTGTAAATCTGCAGCAGAAAATACAGCACAAACTTGCAGATCTGCAGCAGAAAATACAGCAGAAACGTGCAAAAATACGGCAGAAAATACAGCAAGAACGTGTAAATCTGCAGCAGAAAATACAGCAAGAACGTGTAAATCTGCAGCAGAAAATACGGCAAGAACGTGTAAATCTGCAGCAGAAAATACAGCAAGAACGTGTAAATCTGCAGCAGAAAATACGGCAAGAACGTGTAAATCTGCAGCAGAAAATACAGCACGAACTTGCAGATCTGCAGCAGAAAATACAGCAGAAACGTGCAAAAATACGGCAGAAAATACAGCAAGAACGTGTAAACCTGCAGAAGAAAATATGTATGTTGACGTGTAAATCTGCCGCAGAAAATACAGCAGGAATATGCAGATCTGCAGCAGAAAACAGCAGGAACGTGTAAATCAGCAGCAGGAAGGTGTAAATCAGCAGAACACTTCAGTAGGAACACGGGAAGCAGTGACTGGAGACGTTTGATAGGCAGAAACTGATCTTCAAATAAAGGAATAGAGACATTTCGAAAAAAAAAAAATCTGATCTCCACAGTCTCTCAGATTTTCTCCACAGGTTGTATACAACACCATGGTCATGGACCGGGCCACGGGGGCCCTGACCCCCGGAACACCCTCCAAGTATGAGAACCAGTCTACTGAGTCCAGTTTACTCTAACTACTCGGTGAAACTCGAGCAGTAGTTTACATTTTACAAAGTATACAACCTTCATACACCACGTATTAAGTATTTTCTGTACAAAATGTCATTTGTGGGGGACATATTAGTGAAATTAGTGCATTTATTTTGGTCAGGCAGAACGTCTGAACCAATTAACGTTTGTCAGCGAGTTCTCATGCGCTTGCTTGAATGTACACACACGCATACAAACATACATACATACACATACACATACACACACACACACACACACACACACACACACACAGGGATGTTAGGAAGTATTTCTTCAGCCACAGAGTAGTCAGTAAGTGGAATAGTTTGGGAAGCGATGTAGTGGAGGCAGGATCCATACATAGCTTTAAGCAGAGGTATGATAAAGCTCACGGCTCAGGGAGAGTGACCTAGTAGCGATCAGTGAAGAGGCGGGGCCAGGAGCTCGGACTCGACCCCCGCAACCTCAACTAGGTGAGTACAACTAGGTGAGTACACACACACACACACACACACACACACACACACACACACACACACACACACACACACACAGCCACCAATGGCAGAGTAAGGTTAAGTTATCTTACGTTACTTTAGGCTGGGTTAAGTTATATATATATATATATATATATATATATATATATATATATATATATATATATATATATATATATATATATATATATATATATATATATAATTTTTAACAGTTTATACAACAAAATATTTTTTTCAAATGTGGAACTAACTTTACATTGTGTTAAAAAACTCTGCTTAATGGCGGAAATCCGGAGAGTCGTGGTTGTGTACTGTTACCCTCAGGATACACACCACTCTTTAAATGTTAAATTTACACCTTGAATTATTATTATTATTATTATTATTATTATTATTAGTAGTAGTAGTAGTAGTAATAGTATTACAATTATTAGTATTACTATTTTACTATTTTATTATATACTGTTTTCATTTTTAGCAGTAGTAGTGTAATATTAATTTACGGAAATTGCGCCTGAGAAGTGCGAGGTAATAAGGTTCGATCCAAGGAAGGGGAGGATCAAAGGCCCTTCACCGTCATCATGGCTTGTGGTAAACTATTCTACAACTTGTGGTAAACTATTCAACGACTTGTGGTAAACTCTTCTGTATATTGACCAGCTGCACACAAGACTGTGCGAGGTCAGTAGTAAAAGCCTGGTGGATCAGTCCTTTATCCACCAGGAGGCCTAGTTTGGGACTGGGACGTGAGAGCCTTGACCCACGAAAACTACTTCAGGTATCCCTCAGGTATCCTTGAGATTACTTTATCCACATTGTGGATGTTATCACAAGAGCATATGGATACACAAAAGGCCTAGGAACCACATCTTCAAATGAGTTAACAGGAGTACATCTGAATTTATATCTAGACTTGTGTGGGAAACACGAGGTTCAGACAATGCCTGGGAAATGGGAGGAAATCAGATATGACTCGAGTTACGGCAGGGTAGCTCTAATTCTTTGAGTCAAGAGTCCTTTACCATTATCAAGGCTCGCCACTTAAGGGAAATATGTGAAAGATAGTATCAGTGAGTGCAGCGTATGTCGGATAGTGTAGCGTATGTGAGTGTATTGTGAGAGTGAATTGCGAGAGATACTTAGTGCATTGTGACAGTGACTGTATTGTGAGAAATAGTAAGTGTATTGTGAGAGTGAGTGCATTGTGAGAGATGTAGTGTGAATATAACGTGAGTGTAGTGTAAGAAACAGCAAACGGTTGTGAATGCAGTGTGTGTGTGTCAGTTAGTGTTGTCAAGATTGAGTGTATCTTTAAAATGACATTTGGAACGAGCCAGCATCTTGCTGTAGCCATTACCACTTAACAAGCAGAAGAATTAGACACATGTACAACATCTGGGTAACCTGTTGGTACTGTATACCATTCAAGTTCGACTTAACAAGCAGTTACTGTGGCTTGTAAAACAGTAAACTTGTATATTTATCTTAAACAACCTGAATGTCATTATTGTCCTGTAAACTATACCTCTTAATTGCAAGTAATTATTGAAAAAAATGAAAGACTGGTGCCATTACATGTTTCACTGAAGTAATTAAATATGATATAGCTATGTAAACATTACTAATTAATAACATTACACAGTAATTAAAGTCATATTTAACATAATAAATATACAGCCACCCGGACTGTCCCACCTCAACCTCCCCCTTCCCCTCTTCCCCCCCCCCACTGACCCCTCCCCCAAATACCCCTCACTTTCATTGCTCTCTGGCCAATGTGCATTGAAGGAAGGTTGGTCTGGGTTGTGTAACTACCTAGCGTTATCTTTAACCATTTTCTTTCCATAAATTAGCGAAATGAGCCGATTGATTAATCAACCGCATCATCATTTAAGACCTTGTCTGTCTGTCTTTCGTGCGTACAGGCGCTTGTGTCACCGTCCACAGGCTCGACATGGGGGTGCACAAACTAGCCGTCATGAACCAAACGCTGTAAATGAGATACACCAAAAACTAATCACTGTTGTCTACAGGCTGAATATGAGGCGCTCAGTAAACTCGGTGAGCTGCTGCCCTCCACAGGCTAGATATAGGCTACACGGTCTAGCTGCCGCCCTCCTCTGGTTAGATATGAGGTATTCAGTAAGATAGTTGCTGCTCTCCACAGACTGGATAGAAACTGCACAGTAACCTAACTGCTACCGCCCACTGGATTCATATGGACTGCACAATAAATTTACTACCTCAGCAAGACAGGTACTAGCTGCGTGACAAACTATCTGTTAGTATTCTCAGAATGGATATTGAACGCACAACAAACTAGCCACTACCACCCACAGACTGAATAATGGGTATAAAATAAATTAGCTACTATCATCCACAGGACGGATACATGGAAAAAAAAGATATGTATGCAACACATAAGGTACTTAATTAGAAGCCTATTTATTTTGTGGAAATCCACAAAATATTGTGGAGACAGAAGTCTGGTGAATTTAGATAGGATCTGGCCTGGAGAGATTAGGTGCCAGTGTATGCGTCACCTACTTATGTAGAGTTTGTGGCGGGATAGCCTGCTTGGCGAAGACTCTTAATATCATCAATCCTCCAGGGTACTGGAACACTGCGTTGGGTACCAGGATCAAGGGTGCCTCAGGGCAATGTCGCTTCTGTAAATGTTCTCCTTCGTTACTGACTTGACGTCTTTCCATTTCCTCAGAGGCCTGTGTGAGTTGCCAAGTGTACTAATTTTGGATGTGTCTGCTTTAAACACATGTTCTCCTAAGTGCTGGTTCAGTTCCCACATACAACATAGCAGACTCTCCACATAGTACATGTATAACATATACTGCGCATAGTTTCAGCCGTCCTGGCTGGCCTCTCCTTCGCTAAGTCTTCAACGGTCGACAGTGGCTACACTCTTTAGTTATACGCGAGAGCTCAGACAATGTTGTTGGCCGCTTTTCCATCTTAAGCAGTGACATACCTAGCTGGTGAAAACTCCAGGGCGATTTTGTTGATCATGTAGTGGGCACGACTCTGGCAGTCAGAGATAAAATGTGGAGGAAGCTGAAGGCAGGAGAATACCTAGAAAATGCTGTCACACTCCTCTGCGAGGAACTGTGAGCAGCAAATCCTACATGCTCTTAGGAAGGCCCAGATGACAGCAGCTTAAATTTAGTGAATACATTATGACGCGAGTAAAACTGCAGTGGATCTTTATTTGTGGGTTTCCTGTACACAATAAATCTAAGTTTATGTCCTGTACCTAAGAGGATATCTAGGAACGGAAGTTTATTGGCCCTCACTGCCTCTAAAGTGAATTTTATTCTACTGATTTGTTCAGTACTGTGATAATATCATGCTGTAATATAATAAATTAGCTGGTGTTCTAGCAGGTCCTGTGTTTCTGCCACATCACTGTTTGAAATCAAATAAACACAACTGCAGTAAAATGTTAAAGCCAAAAACTTGTAAAAATGTTATCTTGACTTCATTAAGAACAACTTATGAATCTTAATATTATTTGTAATCCATATTATTATTTGTACAAACCATTAAATGTGATGTTAAGATTCTAAGTTGATGATGGAGTTCTGGCAGCAATGATGATCTATCATTGTACTTCAATAGTATTCAGTACCGACAAGATGAAGAATTAGACACAAGTGCAACATTTCGGTATCTTTATTTATGAACGTTTCGCCATCCAGTGGATTTATTAAATTCTTCAACACTACGGTACTCTCCACCAACTACAAGGCTGAGGGACTAATTACCTCGCCTTTTGTATATAGTTCTACTGTCTTCTCATTATGTCTTTGAATTTGAATTGACAAAGCCACTGAATGGCGAAACGTCTACAAACAATTATATCCAGATGTTGCACATGGATCTTCCATTGCATTACAGATGTAACAACGGCTATTACACTCTCCTGAAATATACACTATATCATCTTCATTATATATATATATATATATATATATATATATATATATATATATATATATATATATATATATATATATATATGTTTGTTTGAGGTACTGTTAGCTACTTGTGAATGCTCGGAAAGGAAGGCTGGTCAGGTAGGTCCCAGCTGACCGTCACACACACACCTTGCATTGCATAATTACTGCTTAACAAGAGGACGAGAGGAGCCTCATCCCTGGCTGACCGCCAGGTGCTGGACCCCCACCACACACTGGGAGGGACACTGAACTTCAGTCAGGTGTCTAAATAAAACATAACCACACCCAGCCATTCTCTCTCTCTCTCTCTCTCTCTCTCTCTCTCTCTCTCTCTCTCTCTCTCTCTCTCTCTCTCTCTCTCTCTCTCTCTCTCTCTTGCGCGCGCGCTATAGCTCGCTGCATGTATGTATATACATATGTATGTATAACTAATATATATATATATATATATATATATATATATGTATATGTATATATATGTGTGTGTGTGCTATTCTACGTAGAATTTCCCAAATATGCTTACTGAGCATTGATTGATTTGCCAAATAAGCAAGCCTTGTACACCGTCAATCAGACAGAAGACTTTGTAATTACATCAGTCTGACCTAAGTTAGGTAGTGCTGTAATATATTACATAAATTTTATTAAAGTTGAGCCATGCTGTTGAGGTAACATTGGTATAATTTTTAAAGCTTACGTATTCTGTTCATGCACAGTGGCGTAAAGCAAATCAAAAAAAAAAAAAACGAGTAATCTGGACTTGCTCGACATTTCTGACAACAACGCACCACATCGTGCTCGTCCTTCTTGCAGTCGCTGGTAAAAAAAAAATACTTTAGCATAGCCATAAGGCACAGCAGGTGACGGGAGCCCAGCCGGTGGGCTGGCAGGCTGGGAGACAGGCTGGGAGACAGGCAGGTGCTCACCTTTCAAACTACACCACGAACCTTCAACAACTGAAATAAAAAAATAATATCCCGACTGATCTGCTGTACGTCATTATCCTTTCTCCGTTCAATTTACCGCATTAAAAAGCATATAGGTGTAGCTCAACTGTCGGTCCGTCCGAATTACGGTGGGCAAACTAGCCAGAGGCGTCTGCAGTCGTGAGAGTTGTGCTTCGATTGCAAAAAATTTCCATCTTACAAATTACTGTGGATATTTTTTTATGCAAGAATATGCGTTTGGGCATCGCCTTTATTATTTTTTTTAGTTTGGCTAAATTGTAGTTTGATTGGCTCTTAGTCACGACTCGAGATTTCGACGTATATTTTGTGTGGGTTTGAATTGTTGGTGAGTGGTGGTGAGGGGGGAGGGGAGGGGTCTGTTGGTGAGTGGCGGTGAGGGGGGAGGGGAGGGGTCTGTTGGTGAGTGGTGGTGAGGGGGGGAGGGGAGGGGTCTGTTGGTGAGTGGTGGTGACGGGGGAGGGGAGGGGTCTGTTGGTGAGTGGTGGTGACGGGGGAGGGGAGGGGTCTGTTGGTGAGTGGTGGTGAGGGGGGAGGGGAGGGGTCTGTTGGTGAGTGGCGGTGAGGGGGGAGGGGAGGGGTCTGTTGGTGAGTGGTGGTGAGGTTGGAGGGGAGGGGTCTGTTGGTGAGTGGTGGTGACGGGGGAGGGGAGGTGTCTGTTGTTGAGTGGTGGTGACTGGGGAGGGGAGGGGTCTGTTGGTGAGTGGTGGTGACGGGGGAGGGGAGGGGTCTGTTGGTGAGTGGTGGTGAGGGGGGAGGGGAGGGGTCTGTTGGTGAGTGGTGGTGACGGGGGAGGGGAGGGGTCTGTTGGTGAGTGGTGGTGACGGGGGAGGGGAGGGGTCTGTTGGTGAGTGGTGGTGACGGGGGAGGGGAGGGGTCTGTTGGTGAGTGGTGGTGAGGGGGGAGGGGAGGGGTCTGTTGGTGAGTGGTGGTGAGGGGGGAGGGGAGGGGTCTGTTGGTGAGTGGTGGTGAGGGGGGAGGGGAGGGGTCTGTTGGTGAGTGGTGGTGACGGGGGAGGGGAGGGGTCTGTGGGTGAGTGGTGGTGACGGGGGAGGGGAGGGGTCTGTTGGTGAGTGGTGGTGACGGGGGAGGGGAGGGGTCTGTTGGTGAGTGGTGGTGAGGGGGCAGGGGAGGGGTCTGTTGGTGAGTGGTGGTGACGGGGGAGGGGAGGGGTCTGTTGGTGAGTGGTGGTGACGGGGGCGGGGAGGGGTCTGTTGGTGAGTGGTGGTGACGGGGGAGGGGAGGGCTCTGTTGGTGTGTGGTGGTGCCGGGGGAGGGGAGGGGTCTGTTGGTGAGTGGTGGTGACGGGGAGGGGAGGGGTCTGTTGGTGAGTGGTGGTGAGGGGGGAGGGGAGGGGTCTGTTGGTGAGTGGTGGTGACGGGGGAGGGGAGGGGTCTGTTGGTGAGTGGTGGTGACGAGGGAGGGGAGGGGTCTGTTGGTGAGTGGTGGTGACGGGGGAGGGGAGGGGTCTGTTGGTGAGTGGTGGTGACGGGGGAAGGGAGGGGTCTGTTGGTGAGTGGTGGTGAGGGGGGAGGGGAGGGGTCTGTTGGTGAGTGGTGGTGAGGGGGGACGGGTCTGTTGGTGAGTGGTGGTGACGGGGGAGGGGAGGGGTCTGTTGGTGAGTGGTGGTGACGGGGGAGGGGAGGGGTCTGTTGGTGAGTGGTGGTGAGGGGGGAGGGGAGGGGTCTGTTGGTGAGTGGTGGTGAGGGGGGAGGGGAGGGGTCTGTGGGTGAGTGGTGGTGAGGGGGGAGGGAAGGGGTCTGTTGGTGAGTGGTGGTGAGGGGGGAGGGGAGGGGTCTGTTGGTGAGTGGTGGTGAGGGGGCAGGGGAGGGGTCTGTTGGTGAGTGGTGGTGACGGGGGAGGGGAGGGGTCTGTTGGTGAGTGGTGGTGAGGGGGGAGGGGAGGGGTCTGTTGGTGAGTGGTGGTGACGGGGGAGGGGAGGGGTCTGTTGGTGAGTGGTGGTGACGGGGGAGGGGAGGGGTCTGTTGGTGAGTGGTGGTGACGGGGGAGGGGAGGGGTCTGTTGGTGAGTGGTGGTGACGGGGGAGGGGAGGGGTCTGTTGGTGAGTGGTGGTGAGGGGGGAGGGGAGGGGTCTGTTGGTGTGTGGTGGTGAGGGGGAGGGGAGGGGTCTGTTGGTGAGTGGTGGTGAGGGGGGAGGGGAGGGGTCTGTTGGTGAGTGGTGGTGAGGGGGGAGGGGCGGGGTCTGTTGGTGAGTGGTGGTGACGGGGGCGGGGAGGGGTCTGTTGGTGAGTGGTGGTGACGGGGGAGGGGAGGGGTCTGTTGGTGAGTGGTGGTGAGGGGGGAGGGGTCTGTTGGTGAGTGGTGGTGAGGGGGGAGGGGAGGGGTCTGTTGGTGAGTGGTGGTGAGGGGGGAGGGGAGGGGTCTGTTGGTGAGTGGTGGTGAGGGGGGAGGGGAGGGGTCTGTTGGTGAGTGGTGGTGAGGGGGGAGGGGAGGGGTCTGTTGGTGAGTGGTGGTGACGGGGGAGGGGAGGGGTCTGTTGGTGAGTGGTGGTGAGGGGGGAGGGGAGGGGTCTGTTGGTGAGTGGTGGTGAGGGGGGAGGGGAGGGGTCTGTTGGTGAGTGGTGGTGAGGGGGGAGGGGAGGGGTCTGTTGGTGAGTGGTGGTGACGGGGGAGGGGAGGGGTCTGTTGGTGAGTGGTGGTGAGGGGGGAGGGGAGGGGTCTGTTGGTGAGTGGTGGTGAGGGGGGAGGGGAGGGGTCTGTTGGTGAGTGGTGGTGACGGGGGAGGGGAGGGGTCTGTTGGTGAGTGGTGGTGACGGGGGAGGGGAGGGGTCTGTTGGTGAGTGGTGGTGACGGGGGAGGGGAGGGGTCTGTTGGTGAGTGGTGGTGACGGGGGAGGGGAGGGGTCTGTTGGTGAGTGGTGGTGACGGGGGAGGGGAGGGGTCTGTTGGTGAGTGGTGGTGACGGGGGAGGGGAGGGGTCTGTTGGTGAGTGGTGGTGACGGGGGAGGGGAGGGGTCTGTTGGTGAGTGGTGGTGACGGGGGAGGGGTGGGGTCTGTTGGTGAGTGGTGGTGACGGGGGAGGGGAGGGGTCTGTTGGTGAGTGGTGGTGACGGGGGAGGGGAGGGGTCTGTTGGTGAGTGGTGGTGACGGGGGAGGGGAGGGGTCTGTTGGTGAGTGGTGGTGACGGGGGAGGGGAGGGGTCTGTTGGTGAGTGGTGGTGACGGGGGAGGGGAGGGGTCTGTTGGTGAGTGGTGGTGACGGGGGAGGGGAGGGGTCTGTTGGTGAGTGGTGGTGACGGGGGAGGGGAGGGGTCTGTTGGTGAGTGGTGGTGACGGGGGAGGGGAGGGGTCTGTTGGTGGTGCAGTGTTGGTGAGGGAAGCAGTGGTGAGGTGTGCCAGTGGTGGTGTAGTGTTGGTGAGGGAAGCAGTGGTGAGGTGTGCCAGTGGTGGTGCAGTGTTGGTGAGGGAAGCAGTGGTGAGGTGTGCCAGTGGTGGTGTAGTGTTGGTGAGGGAAGCAGTGGTGAGGTGTGCCAGTGGTGGTGTAGTGTTGGTGAGGGAAGCAGTGGTGAGGTGTGCCAGTGGTGGTGTAGTGTTGGTGAGGGAAGCAGGGGTGAGGTGTGCCAGTGGTGGTGCAGTGTTGGTGAGGGAAGCAGTGGTGAGGTGTGCCAGTGGTGGTGTAGTGTTGGTGAGGGAAGCAGGGGTGAGGTGTGCCAGTGGTGGTGTAGTGTTGGTGAGGGAAGCAGGGGTGAGGTGTGCCAGTGGTGGTGTAGTGTTGGTGAGGGAAGCAGGGGTGAGGTGTGCCAGTGGTGGTGTAGTGTTGGTGAGGGAAGCAGTGGTGAGGTGTGCCAGTGGTGGTGCAGTGTTGGTGAGGGAAGCAGTGGTGAGGTGTGCCAGTGGTGGTGTAGTGTTGGTGAGGGAAGCAGTGGTGAGGTGTGCCAGTGGTGGTGCAGTGTTGGTGAGGGAAGCAGTGGTGAGGTGTGCCAGTGGTGGTGTAGTGTTGGTGAGGGAAGCAGTGGTGAGGTGTGCCAGTGGTGGTGTAGTGTTGGTGAGGGAAGCAGGGGTGAGGTGTGCCAGTGGTGGTGCAGTGTTGGTGAGGGAAGCAGGGGTGAGGTGTGCCAGTGGTGGTGCAGTGTTGGTGAGGGAAGCAGTGGTGAGGTGTGCCAGTGGTGGTGCAGTGTTGGTGAGGGAAGCAGTGGTGAGGTGTGCCAGTGGTGTAGTGTTGGTGAGGGAAGCAGTGGTGAGGTGTGCCAGTGGTGGTGCAGTGTTGGTGAGGGAAGCAGTGGTGAGGTGTGCCAGTGGTGGTGTAGTGTTGGTGTAGTGTTGGTGAGGGAAGCAGTGGTGAGGTGTGCCAGTGGTGGTGCAGTGTTGGTGAAGGAAGCAGTGGTCAGGTGTGCCAGTGGTGGTGCAGTGTTGGTGAGGGAAGCAGTGGTGAGCCAGTGGTGGTGCAGTGTTGTGAGGGAAGCAGTGGTGAGGTATGCCAGTGGTGGTGCAGTGTTGGTGAGGGAAGAAGTGGTGAGATGTGCCAGTGGTGTAGTGTTGGTGAATAAAGCAGTGGTGAGGTGTGCCAGTGGTGGTGTAGTGTTGGTGAGGGAAGCATGGTGAGGTGTGCCAGTGGTGGTGCAGTGTTGGTGAGGGAAGCAGTGGTGAGGTGTGCCAGTGGTGGTGCAGTGTTGGTGAGGGAAGCAGTGGTGAGGTGTGCCAGTGGTGGTGCAGTGTTGGTGAGGGAAGCAGTGGTGAGGTGTGCCAGTGGTGGTGCAGTGTTGGTGAGGAAAGCAGTGGTGAGGTGTGCCAGTGGTGGTGCAGTGTTGGTGAGGGAAGCAGTGGTGAGGTGTGCCAGTGGTGGTGCAGTGTTGGTGAGGGAAGCAGTGGTGAGGTGTGCCAGTGGTGGTGCAGTGTTGGTGAGGGAAGCAGTGGTGAGGTGTGCCAGTGGTGGTGCAGTGTTGGTGAGGGAAGCAGTGGTGAGGTGTGCCAGTGGTGGTGCAGTGTTGGTGAGGAAAGCAGTGGTGAGGTGTGCCAGTGGTCAGGTGTGCCAGTGGTGGTGCAGTGTTGGTGAGGGAAGCAGTGGTGAGGTGTGCCAGTGGTGGTGCAGTGTTGGTGAGGGAAGCAGTGGTGAGGTGTGCCAGTGGTGGTGCAGTGTTGGTGAGGGAAGCAGTGGTGAGGTGTGCCAGTGGTGGTGCAGTGTTGGTGAGGGAAGCAGTGGTGAGGTGTGCCAGTGGTGGTGCAGTGTTGGTGAGGGAAGCAGTGGTGAGGTGTGCCAGTGGTGGTGCAGTGTTGGTGAGGGAAGCAGTGGTGAGGTGTGCCAGTGGTGGTGCAGTGTTGGTGAGGGAAGCAGTGGTGAGGTGTGCCAGTGGTGGTGCAGTGTTGGTGAGGGAAGCAGTGGTGATGTGTGCCAGTGGTGGTGTAGTGTTGGTGAGGGAAGCAGTGGTGAGGTGTGCCAGTGGTGGTGCAGTGTTGGTGAGGGAAGCAGTGGTGAGGTGTGCCAGTGGTGGTGCAGTGTTGGTGAGGGAAGCAGGGGTGAGGTGTGCCAGTGGTGGTGCAGTGTTGGTGAGGTGAGGTGTGCCAGTGGTGGTGCAGTGTTGGTGAGGGAAGCAGTGGTGAGGTGTGCCAGTGGTGTAGTGTTGGTGAGGGAAGCAGTGGTGAGGTGTGCCAGTGGTGGTGCAGTGTTGGTGAGGGAAGCAGTGGTGAGGTGTGCCAGTGGTGGTGCAGTGTTGGTGAGGGAAGCAGTGGTGAGGTGTGCCAGTGGTGGTGCAGTGTTGGTGAGGGAAGCAGTGGTCAGGTGTGCCAGTGGTGGTGCAGTGTTGGTGAGGGAAGCAGTGGTGAGGTGTGCCAGTGGTGGTGCAGTGTTGGTGAGGGAAGCAGTGGTGAGGTGTGCCAGTGGTGGTGTAGTGTTGGTGAGGGAAGCAGTGGTGAGGTGTGCCAGTGGTGGTGCAGTGTTGGTGAGGGAAGCAGTGGTGAGGTGTGCCAGTGGTGGTGTAGTGTTGGTGAGGGAAGCAGTGGTGAGGTGTGCCAGTGGTGGTTTAGTGTTGGTGAGGGAAGCAGTGGTGAGGTGTGCCAGTGGTGGTGTAGTGTTGGTGAGGGAAGCAGGGGTGAGGTGTGCCAGTGGTGGTGCAGTGTTGGTGAGGGAAGCAGTGGTGAGGTGTGCCAGTGGTGGTGTAGTGTTGGTGAGGGAAGCAGGGGTGAGGTGTGCCAGTGGTGGTGTAGTGTTGGTGAGGGAAGCAGTGGTGAGGTGTGCCAGTGGTGGTGTAGTGTTGGGGAGGGAAGCAGGGGTGAGGTGTGCCAGTGGTGGTGTAGTGTTGGTGAGGGAAGCAGTGGTGAGGTGTGCCAGTGGTGGTGCAGTGTTGGTGAGGGAAGCTGGGGTGAGGTGTGCCCTGGTGAAGAGTGTTGAGGTAATGGGAACGTTTTTGGTACTGAAGACACTGTGAGAAAGACAATATGCGGGTTATGGCATTTTATTTAACATAAATTTCGTCCACCAGGGCCTTTTATCAATTCACGAATTAATGTAGTCCTTAATGGGCGAAACATCTTTTAGATAAAATGGCATAATCCACACACCGTGTCTTCCGACAAGGTATGGTTAATGACACATGAGCACACAGCACATTTTATTAGAGAAACGTTTCGATCCCGAGACCATCTTCCCAGGACCCGTGTATGGAGCGAGCAAACCCCAAAACCGAAATGTTTCCATAATTAAATGTCCCAAGTGTTTTAAAACTACATATTTCGTACTTTTAGGTATAATTCTATCATTTTATAGCAGGTGGTGAGAAACAGTTGCAGTGGAGGAGTAGGAAAAGGAAAAGGAGGAGGAGGAGGAGGAGGTGGAGGAAGAAGAAGAAGGAGAAGAAGAAGAAGAAGAAGAAGAAGAAGAGGGATGTGAAAGCCCAGATGCTATTAATTATTTATTACATTCGTACTTGTATTTCTGCTCGTATTTACTTCTTGCCCAACAATATTCGTCTCACACTCAGATCTCAACTCCTCCTCCTCTTCCCTGCCTATGCTCCGCAGCAAATGTCCATTGTTCAGACAGAACACGCTGCACCTCTCTCGAACAGTGCCGCAGAACAGTCCACAAGGAGTGCAAATGGGCTAGCTACGTATGTGCTGTTCCAGAGCCTATGATTCCTGCTGTTCAACCCCGCGATAGTTGTTACTGGTGCTCGTCAGTATCAATAAGGTGAGAAGTGTTTTCATCTAATGATCCCCAATTGCTGCATATGTGTCTAACTCCTCATGGCTAAGGATCTGTCCGGGAATGCTCCACGGATGAATGTTTGACCAGCGAGAGCATAAAAAGAAACTGACCGGAGTGTTTAATAACGAGAATCTTGTTGACTAGGATGAAACATCAGGCAGGGAGAGTGTCAGGCTAGAAACATAATAAAATTATTCAGCTCGGGTTAGCTGGATCTGTCTTGCTAATATGGCGAAGTGGCCATATTAGCCCCTCAACATTCTACAGGCAGTCAACTCTCAACACCACCTCAGAAGAGAGGGGTCAGGTCAGAGTCTCTTACTTACAGGTTAGGTTAGGTTAGGTAAGGTTCGCCAGGAAACAAGACAAATGTTTTCTGACACGGGTCTTAGATGACCCGTAGATGGAGCGTTTGATCATCTGACAGAGGCCTTACCGGTCCACCCCTTTTAAAATTACGGTCACGTCCCTTTAGATGGATAGGTCAAGTTAGCACCGCTCGTCGGATGGTCATGTCACCTCACCACCCTACAGATGGTCACATCATCTTAACACTACAGATGGTCACATCATCTTAACACTACAGATGCTCACCTCATCTCACTACCCTACAGATGGTCACATCATCTTAACACTACAGATGGTCACCTCATCTCACCACCCTACAGATGGTCACCTCATCTCACCACCCTACAGATGGCCACATCACCTTACCACACTGCAGATGGTCACTTCACCTTCTCACCACCCTACAGATGGTCGCATCACCTCACCATCCCCACAAATAGTCCGAAAGCCATTTCCCCCCGAAATCATAAAAACACCCCAGCCTTCAGCAGTTTATAAAATCTTGCTCCAGTGGAGAACTGTTATCAAGCCAATGACGTTTTTTTTTTCCCTGCGCGTTTCTTAACTCGAGTGTCCTCGAAGAAAAATACAGCGTTGGGTATTTCCTGTTGAGCAAGGAGGCTCACCTAATTACTGATTGGAGGCTGCGGATCAGCTGGGAGATCAAAAGAGCATGTGTTGTGAATTGCGTTGGTGTGTGTGTGTGTGTGTGTGTGTGTGTGTGTGTGTGTGTGTGTGTGTGTGTGTGTGTGTGTTCCCCCCGCGCCGGATGCCTCTCATTATGACATTCCAGAGCCTCGGGGAACCAGCCTTGATCAAGGACCCAAACCACGCTCTCCTCACCTGCTGCTACTGATGAGAGGGTGGCCAGAGTGCTACTGTGCTTCCTCTTGAGTGCTGGTTCTGTCGTTGCTGCTGCTATGGAATGGTGCCGGCGGCGCTGGCAGCATTAGTAGCCACTGCTACTATTATGACTTGCAGGGGTATCAGCAGCTATAGTACTAGCAGCAACAGCATTGTAACAGTCCTAGCAGTACCGTAGCTCCCATTGGCTATTTGGAGAGTACCCCAGGGTGTAGGCACTGCTCCCATTGGTTGCTTGGAGAGTACCCCAGGGTGGAGGAACTGCTCCCATTGGTAGTTACCGGTTGGTCGCTTCTGAGTGACGCGACGAGTCTGATTGGCGTATGGGTGGTAAGCAACGCTGTGAGCATACATGGATTAGCCGTGTTGTTGAGCATACATGGGATAGCATCGTTGTTGAGCATACATAGGATAGTGTCGTGGCAGAGCATGTATGGACGCCAATGAGTCTCAGGTCATTCGATCTCTGACCCTATTGATAGAATCCTGTTTCTGGGAGGGGCAATTCAGTGTGATGCATCAACACTGTTGACCCACAGACTTGAAAGTTACACTCACCATAAAACTTCATTTAAGAGAAGATCCTTATGACAATATTTGGGTAGTGACCAAGGCTTCAGGAGGAACCGAAACGTCGTCACAAAGTTTCTCCTAAATACGGATGTTTTGCGAATTGTTCCAGCCACGGAATTGTGATTTTTAGTTTTTGAGTTGCGTTCCCTGTTTTCACAATTATGTAGATAACATTTTAACACTAATATTAAACTACAGATGCTGGTGGAGGGCTTTTGATCCAGGGAATCTGACCTACCATCCCCGGACGCTGTATGACCCCGACGCGTTTAGCTCTTCCCCGTGATTATAAAAACCTTCACAGATACAGAACACAACTAACAGTGGGCTGTCAGTTTCTAGAAAATGATAGATGGGTGACCGGAGAAGTTAATAGATAATGTGACAAATGCGATAGATAACAGGGAGACAAAACATTAATCACTGAAGATCAACACACCCACACGAGGTTGATGGAGAACTATACAGACACTATGTTAACTATATAATGTAGATGATGTTAACTATATAATATAGATAACTGTATAATGTAATGTTAACTATATAATATAGATAATATTATATATATATAATATAATGCAATACACTTTTTCCCTCCTCTCACACACACACACACACACACACACACACACACACACACAAACAATATCCTGGCAGTGTCTATGGACAAGTGTCTTTGACACAGCCAAGTCTAAATCAAAATTATTTAGTCACATCCAAAGAAAAACGACAGTAGGCAATAAACCAGAAGGAAGGAAGGAAGCAAGCAAGAAAGCACACGAGAAACGAAAAGTCTCCTAGCTGAACTTAGTAGAAACACAAGAGCTACTCGCTTGAAACTCATCAAAAAATACAAAATCATAATAGATGAGTAAGATAAAGAGAGATAAGAGAGAGACTATTACGTCCCCACTGTTTCTGTTATCAAATCTGTATTCGACTGAAGAAGCAGACTCTTAAGGCGAAGCATTTTGGAAATACTGATCTAACCTGACTGTTAGACATGTATTATACGCGTCTTCCATGGGAAAAGCATTTTATCACAGCCACAAAGCATGAATGTCGTTGGAAATCATCATTCTTAACTTGTGTAATGGGATGTGTTTGTGTGCAGTGAGTGGTGAGTGTCGACCGGGTCGTCACCTCTTGTGTATTCCTCAAACAAGCAGAGTTTGAGGCTACACTTTCATTTACTGAGTAAGCAGTGGAACTCTTTAACAAGAGTCTGCATTCAGTGTTGTTGGAATTTAGAGCTGGTGAATGCTACTTACCTTTACTCCATTAATTATTGAAATTGTTACTACTACTGCTATTACTGTTACTACTACTATTGCTACTATCACTACTGCTATTACTACTACTACTGCTACTATGTCTGTTATTATTTTTATTTTATTCAAGTCTGTATATACACAGGTGGATGCGCATTTAGTGATGTACACATGTGTATAAAAAAAAAAAGCTTATGTACACATCAGAAAACGGGTGGGACCTGAGTCCAGGACAGGCGAGTCCCCCCCCTCCCTCCGTTCTATGATTTGTTTCCAATTGTGTGTAGGATTGAAAGTATTTCTAATTGTGTGTTTGTTTGTAAGTGATTGAAAGCGTTCATAATTGTGTGTTTGTGCTGATTGAAATTGTTCGTAATTGTGTGTTTGTGCGTGATTGAAAAAAAAAATGAAATTGCGTATACGCGTGTGTGACTGAAAGTATGTGTAACTGTGTGAATGTGTTGTAGATTAAAGTTTGACGACGGAGAAGCTAGTTTAATGTGCAACCCCTCCCCCTCCCCCCTGTCCCCTCCCCCCACCATATCCATCCTGTGGATGGCAGCGCGAGAATATGTTAATACCCAGACGACCTTGCATCAAGGCCACTCGTGTATCCATAGAGGCATATATATGTATATTTATTTTTTTATATTCCCGGTGTTCCAGTCACATTTAGGGGTTGTTGTTGTTGTTGTTGTTGTATAAAAAAACGATAAACCCACGAGGGTCATACAACGCCTTTTATTTAGGGTTGTTGCTCAAAAAATTCTGGACTCTTATTTTCGCTAGTAAAAATCCATCGAGGCATCACAGAGGTCACTCTTGTATCTGTATATTCGTCAGTGTGTGCAAAGTCAACACAGAGTTCAAGAGAATGACCAAAAGGCTGATCATATGCCGTATTTTCTGGCATATAAGGCTCAAAAGTATCACATTGGTAGATCAGTAATATTTAAGGTCTAATTACTCTACGCTAAAGCGTGACTCAAAGCTTACTCTTGACCCTGACCTTGAGCATATAAGGTGCAGGGTGATTTTTCCTAGACTTTTTTGTCTGAAAAAAGGCGCGCCGTATAAGCCGGAAAATTCGGTACTTCACATTATCGGTGCCGGGCTCTCTGGTAAGAATACCAGTGAAGTACATGATAAAAGTCTCTCAGTGAGTTTTATGACCATTTTCATTAGTGCCTTTAAACAAAGCAGAGGTAACTGACTCAAGAAATCGTAGTGACACGATTGCAAACAAACCATACCACGGGTGGGGATTGAACCCGCGGTCAGAGAGTCGTACAACTCCAGAGGTATCTTGTCCTTGTCTGGCTGATAGTGCTCCTCAGTCTTGGTGTCTCCTAAGTAAACCTCTTCGTAGTCCTTGCAGAGGAATTTTATAAACTCACGAGTGTTCTATATTATTCTTTTGGTGGACTTACAGTAGTTCTTTTCTTGCCTCTAAAGAAAAATAAGGTACAATACCGTGACTGGAACAATACAGAACTTGCACATAAGAGAAAGATGTTAGGAGACGACGTTTTTGTCCAAAACGGAGCGAAACGTCGTCATAAGCTTCTTTCTCCAATGTGCAAGTTAGTTGTGAATTGCCTCTGTTTTGTCATATTTTATTCATTAGCCTAAATTTTCAGTTTAAGAAATTACTGAGCATATTTGAGTATTCTGATCTTGCTACCGAGGAGGTTTAACTTACAAAAATTATGTTAAGATATTTCTGCTTATACTGGCATTCATTTTGTTGTACCTGCATTCACTACCGTCAGTTTAGGTAGTTTTATTTCCTGTGGCGTCCAATAAGACTTCAGCTTACCATATCCATGTGTGACTGTGGTCAGGCTGAGGCAGGAGTGGTGAAAGTGAGACTGTAGTTATAAGGTTGAGTACGTGACTGTGGCGTCAGTAGTCGAGTGGACGCCGCGAGTACGTGTGGCTGCTGCGGCTGTTGCTGTGACTGCTGTGGATGTTGTTGCGGCTGCTGTTGCTACTTCTCCGGATGTTGCTGCTGCTACGGCTTTTCCCTGCTGCTGCTGCTTCGGCGGATGTTGTTGTTGCTAACCTAGAACAATAATGAATGGGTGAAGTAAGCATGAATGTTGAAGCAAATAAATTGTGAAAAGAACATACCCACTACGGCTAAAAATCTTCAACACAGTTACCCCAGGAGACAAGTAGCAGTAACTGATTAAAGCAAAAATGGGTAGATCTCACGAAAGATGACAAAAAAATGGGTGGATCTTCTTACGAAGGATGGCTAAAATATGGGTGGCTCTTAGGAATGATGACAAAAAGTTGCGAAGCTTACGAAGGATGACAGAAAAATATGATAAAATCAATAAGGGATTCCAGGAGGCAATAACAACGGAGATGTGACAGATTTAGGGAAACAAGGAAAGAGAGAGAGCACACTAACACGCTCCTAACACGTGACGAAAGAGGAAAGAAAAAAGAAAGCACCTAGAAGAATTGAGTACATCGAAGTCAATGAGCCCAGATGAAGTCTCCTTGAAGACGTCAGAGACATTATTCCCGCAACCCTTCCTCTTAGCTCCCATAACCGTCTATGTGGACGTCTCTCCTACGGTATACTGCAAACTTCTCTGTTAAATTAGGCTAGTTTGATCTTAATCCATTAAAAAAATTAACTAGTTATGAAATGCCACAACGGAATGAGACGAAATATAAGTAAAGACTTCTTGATTCGTCGGTACTCTCCCGGCCCGGGTCTTTTCCAGATGGTGGCCCGGCCTTGGCTCCCTGGCTTGGAAGTGTCTATGACCTATGTCTGCCATAGGAGGAGGTACAAGTACCTCATCATCTGGAACCAGTTCTCCCCAGGCCTAGCCCCCATTCTCCACCCTCACGGGGCTCGTAGGGAGAAGCTAGGCCTCTGGTCTGCCACCTTCCCCGCCCCAGAGAAGATCGTGGGAATGGCAGGTGGTAGCAAGCTCTGGCTCTGGCACCTTCCCCGCCCTAGGAGGGCTCGTGGGAATGGTATCCTCTTAAGTAGAGGCGGTAAAAAGTTATACCACGCGAACAGAAAAAGGGAACCCACTGATATTGTAACAATGTATTAGATTTTCAACAGTCACCCTACTTGACTGTCTATACAGCAGTGCTGAGCGTGATGTGGAGAACTAGCTCTTACTGGTGAGTATCAGCACCCTATCCCATGCATCCCCCTACTCCCCCGTCCCCCAAGCACCCCTCAACACCCAAGATGAGCCAGGAGGGCTGCAGGAACACCCCGCAGCTGTTCCACGGAGTCATTATCGAGCTGCTCGTCTGCCCGCCCTGCCGCCGGTGGTTTCCTGAGGTCAGAGGTCACGCGCCGAGCTGACCCCGGCTTGTGCACGGGTTGACTGGCTTGATCCGGGGCTTCTAATTCACCCCCTGACAGCAACCCACGAAAGGAGCGCACTCCGGCCAGGAAGACAAAGCCATTATATACGCACTTTGCCCTAGGGCTACGTGTGGGCGCGTCAGGTGACTGTAGATGCGGCAGGTAGATTTTTCGATGCATTAGGTGGATTTGTAGCTGCCTGAAATGGCTCCTTGGAGGCTTCAGTTGGCTTTTACATCCCTCAAGTGGGTTTACGGAGGTTTCAGTTTCAGTTTAGACGTCTCAGGTCGCTTTATGGACGCTTCAGTTGGCTTTCTAGATGTTTCAAATGGGTTCATGGAGGTTTCAGTTGGCTTTTAGATGTTCAAGTGGCTTTATGGAGGCTTCAAGTGGTTATGGAGATGCGTCAAGTGGTTATGGAGATGCGTCAAAAGTGGTTTTGTAGGTGTTTCGTATGATTTTGTAGTGGATTCTTGTGACTTTGTAGATGGGTTAACTGGCTATGGAGATGCGTCAGAAGGCTCTGGAGATGCGTCGGATGGCTCTGGAGATGCGCCAGGGCGCTCTAGAGATGCGTCAGGTGGCTCCCGAGATGCGTTAGGAGGCTCCGGAGATGCGTCAGATGGCTCTGTAGGTGGCTTTGTGAAGACTCCAGCTGGCTTCGTGACTACCTAGGGTACCTTTGTAGACACACGAAGTACTTTTGTTGACAAATTTGATGATTGTGGACACATTAGGTACATTTGTAGACAAATTAGGTGACTGTGGACAACTCAGGTGACTGTGGATACATTAGGTGAATGGAGGCATCAGGTGTCTGTGGAGGCATCAGGTGACTGTGGAGGCATCAGGTGACTGTGGAGGCATCAGGTGACTGTGGAGGCATCAGGTGACTGTGGAGGCATCAGGTGACTGTGGAGGCATCAGGTGACGGTAGAGGCATATTAGTGTAGAATTCTTCAGTCATTTTCTTCAGTTGAAAAATTTTGAGACCTTTGTAAGGTGGCATTTGATGGCTTTCTACCTGGCTTCCTTTTATCTTCACCACGTGGCTTTGTAGCATCACGTGATTTTGTACCCCATCACGTGGCTTTGTACTCCACGTGACTTTGTACTCCACGTGACTTTGAACTCCATCACGCGGCTTTGTACTCCACGTGACTTTGTACTCCATCACGTCCCTTTGTACTCCACATGCATTTGTACTCCACTTGACTTTGTACTCCACATGATTTTGTACTCCAGGTGGATTTGTACTCCATCACGTGGCTTTGTACTCCAGGTGGCTTTGTACTCCATCACGTGGCGTTCTCGGATATTGACCTACGTGAGCACACTCACAAAAAGTCTAATTACGTCGTAATAATAACGTAATAATTCCAACCCTCGAAACATGGCATGTACCGAGGATGGGCATTGAAGAGAGGAGAGGGAGGGGAGAGGGGGAGGCAGAGTGAATGGAAGGGGTGTAGATGATTGATGGGAGGGTTGAGAGAGGAAGGATTCGCCCTTGTGGTCCAAGGGGAGAAGGGGTAAGAGGGGGAAGGGTGATTCAAAAGAGGGGGGAAGGAGGTGGTTTTCCCCTTAAAGTGGGGCAAAGAAATGGAGCAGGAGAGGATGGGGGAAAGCTTATAATTAGAGGAGGAAAGGGAAAGGGGGGATTAGCAAAGGGAGAGGTGGAGGAGGGGAGGGGAGGGGAAGAAGAAAAGTTTTCTTCTTTTAGTTAGATACACTCACAGAGTGTTGCTAAACTATTCTGCTCTCTCTCTCTCTCTCTCTCTCTCTATATATATATATATATATATATATATATATATATATATATATATATATATATATATATATATATATATATATATATATATATCATAGGTAGTAGGCTGGTAGACAGCAACCACCCAGGGAGGTACTACCGTCCTGCCACTTGAGTGTAAAACGAAAACCTGTAATTGTTTTACATGATGGTAGGATTGCTGGTGTCCTTTTTTTCTGTCTCATAAACATGCAAGGTTTCAGGTACGTCTTGCTACCTCTACTTACACTTAGGTCACACTACACATACATGTACAAGCATATATATACACACCCCTCTGGGTTTCTTTTATTTTCTCAGTAGTTCTTGTTCTTGTTTATTTCCTCTTATCTCCATGGGGAAGTGGAACAGAATTCTTCCTCCGTAAGCCATGCGTGTTGTAAGAGGTGACTAAAACGGCAGGAGCAAGGGGCTAGTAACCTCTTCTCCTGTATATATTACTAAATGAATAAGGAGAAACTTTCGTTTTTCCTTTTGGGCCACCCCGCCTCGGTGGGATACGGCTGGTGCGTTCAAAGAAAGATATATATATATATATATATATATATATATATATATATATATATATATATATATATATATATATATATGTATGTATATATATATATATATATATATATGCAATAAGATCACAGTAAACAGGTGATTTCAGAATATGCAAAACAACCACTCTGAAAGAATAGAGAAATTCCAAGCGCTTTCGTGACTACTCACATTATCAAGGAACTATGAAAGTAAAGCATCCAAGGAAGCTATATAAGGGGTCTGGTCGGCACCTCACTATCAGATCCCACAACGGTTTAAACACGTGACGCGCGGCGAGCCAACTTGGAAAGGTCCTTGGCACAACTCACCCCACAAACTATTCTACCCAAGAAATAAGAAATTTTAAAGATTATTTGTCCAGTGTATTATTAAATTCTTCCCAAATTCTATTAATTATAAATGGATCTAATTTATATAAACCAAAGGAAATATTCATATTATTGTCAAAACTGCTTTTTATGAAACAAGATTCAATTATATTCCTGTCGACCATGGACTTGCTTGATACTACTTTCTCAACTTTTTGAAAATCAATTGGATGGTTAAAATCTCTTACATGAATAAATAGAGCATTGGAATCTTGTCCAGTTCTAATGCTATATTTATGTTGTTTTAATCTTAGTTCGAGATTTTTAATAATTTTTAATAATTAAAACATCTAGATGTTTTAATTATTAAGGGTAATCATGAATTCAAATTTAAAATTTACAGAAAACCTACTAATAACTGTTCCTATGTCCACTATTATTCCTCGCATCAAGATAGAGTCAAACTGTCTGTTTTCTCATCAGTGTTTCTGAGAGCTTTACGAATTTGTAGTCCTGAGTTCATAGATGAGGAAATATCCAAAATTTATGAAATAGGTAATGATTTAAAATACCCAAGAAATGTAATTGATAAATCTTTTAAAGTTGCCAGAAATACTTTTTACAATCCAAAAAGGGACAACCAGCCTTATTCAAATAAAAATATGTTGGTTCTCCCTTACCATGAAAACTTGGTTGATATGCCTTCTCTTCTTAAGACTTTTAATATTAAAGTTGTATTCAAAAATCTCGATACAGTAAAAAAACTTTTGATAAAGAATTCCCCCCAAAATGCTGATGGATGTGTCTATGTGTGTTGTTAGGTAAGACACATATGCAACAGTTAGGTATCTTTATTTTGAAACGTTTCGCCTACACAGTAGGCTTCTTCAGTCGAGTACAGAAAAGTTGATAGAAGCAGAAGATACTTGAAGACGATGTAATCAGTCCATCACCCTTAAAGTTTTGAGGTGGTCAGTCCCTCAGTCTGGAGAAGAGCATTGTTCCGTTGTCTGAAACAATATGAAGTTGAAGTGACAGAATCGGGCCTTATATAGTGCCAGGAGGTGAGACGTAGGTTGATTTGGGAGGGCAGGTCCTTCTCAAACCCAGCCGTTCTCACTAGTAGAGGTTGTCGAAGTAGATGGTCTGTACCAAGATACCCTTGTGTTGCAGTGTCTGACAGAATGAACATTAAAATGGTATAAAATACCGACAGATTGTTAGGTAAGACACATATGCAACAGTTAGGTATCTTTATTTTGAAACGTTTCGCCTACACAGTAGGCTTCTTCAGTCGAGTACAGAAAAGTTGATAGAAGCAGAAGATACTTGAAGACGATGTAATCAGTCCATCACCCTTAAAGTTTTGAGGTGGTCAGTCCCTCAGTCTGGAGAAGAGCATTGTTCCGTTGTCTGAAACAATATGAAGTTGAAGTGACAGAATCGGGCCTTATATAGTGCCAGGAGGTGAGACGTAGGTTGATTTGGGAGGGCAGGTCCTTCTCAAACCCAGCCGTTCTCACTAGTAGAGGTTGTCGAAGTAGATGGTCTGTACCAAGATACCCTTGTGTTGCAGTGTCTGACAGAATGAACATTAAAATGTCTTCTGCTTCTATCAACTTTTCTGTACTCGACTGAAGAAGCCTACTGTGTAGGCGAAACGTTTCAAAATAAAGATACCTAACTGTTGCATATGTGTCTTACCTAACAATCTGTCGGTATTTTATACCATTTTAATGTTCATTCAGGATGTGTCTATAAGATTCCTTGTAAAATTTGCGATAAAGTTTATTACGGTCAAACTGGTAAAAATCTCGAACTAAGATTAAAACAACATAAATATAGCATTAGAACTGGACAAGATTCCAATGCTCTATTTATTCATGTAAGAGATTTTAACCATCCAATTGATTTTCAAAAAGTTGAGAAAGTAGTATCAAGCAAGTCCATGGTCGACAGGAATATAATTGAATCTTGTTTCATAAAAAGCAGTTTTGACAATAATATGAATATTTCCTTTGGTTTATATAAATTAGATCCATTTATAATTAATAGAATTTGGGAAGAATTTAATAATACACTGGACAAATAATCTTTAAAATTTCTTATTTCTTGGGTAGAATAGTTTGTGGGGTGAGTTGTGCCAAGGACCTTTCCAAGTTGGCTCGCCGCGCGTCACGTGTTTAAACCGTTGTGGGATCTGATAGTGAGGTGCCGACCAGACCCCTTATATAGCTTCCTTGGATGCTTTACTTTCATAGTTCCTTGATAATGTGAGTAGTCACGAAAGCGCTTGGAATTTCTCTATTCTTTCAGAGTGGTTGTTTTGCATATATATATATATATATATATATATATATATATATATATATATATATATATATATATATATATATATATATATATATATATATATATATATATGTCGTGCCGAATAGGCAGAACTTGCGATCTTGGCTTAAATAGCAACGCTCATCTTGCCATATAGGACAAGTGAAAATTTGTGTATGCAATAATTTCGCCAAAATCATTCTGAGCCTAACGAAAAAAAATATATTTAACTGTGTTTGTTTAGTATTAAATTATTGTAAACAAATCTAAAATATATTTAGTTGGGTTAGGCTAAAATAAATTGTTCTTGTTATAATAAGGTTAGGTAAGTTTTATAAGATTCTTTTGGAGCAAAATTAAAAATTTTTACATTAACATTAATGAAAAAAATATATCTTTAAACGTATAAGAGAAAATTTCAGAGAGGAATTAATTTTAAATGAGTTCTTGCTAATTGACCAGTTTTACATATTCGGCACGACATATATATATATATATATATATATATATATATAATGCCACTCTACATCTATGGGTAAATCATCATGATTTTTTTTCTATTATTCATATTACCAATTCCCGGTTACGTATGATTCTCTCCCTCCGCCTCGCTGCTCTTCCCAGTTCAATACTCGATCATCTGATTCGACGGCCATCCTTTTATTTCTCTTTCCAGCAGTACTTTATTGAAATTGGCTCTCAGCCTTTCGTAGTTCCCTCTCTTGAAATCTACAGTTTCTCTCTCTCTCTCTCTCTCTCTCTCTCTCTCTCTCTCTCTCTCTCTCTCTCTCTCTCTCTCTCTCTCTCTCTCTCTCTCTCTCTCTCTCTCACTACTGTACTCTTTGCTCCAGGTGGTTAAAGATTGGGATTACATGGTCGCCGCCACTCAATTTCTTCACATAAAATATTTTTGTTGGTATGATTGTTTATTAAGTTCTCTATCTCCATCATTTTAGTTCTCCGTGCGTCTTATCTTCCATGTAGCTCCCAGTTTTCTCAAACTGTTGTCTTGCGGTTACCGAATTCCATAGTGAGTAGTTTTACCCTGGTAAGCAAGTTTATTCAGGTACAGGTACACATAAATACAGTTACATAAATTGTAGGCTTTCCTAGCAACATTCTCAGTAGACTGAATTTATCATAGCGCATTATCTCTGTGCTATAGTCTCGGTGTCCCAGTGGCTGGTGGTGGGTTATAGAATACACTTCCCATTTTATGAGCCCCAGGTGTGTGGGGGTGAGACGACCGTTGTTGTAGTTAGGGCTGGTGAGGAGGTGGGGCGGTGGTGCTGGAGGCGAGGGCGACGGAACAGGTGAATGTTTTTGGCCTGGGGCTAGTCCCTGACCAGTCTCCCCAGGCTATCATTGCTGCTCAGCACTCTGGTTTTTGTGGCTCCTCCCACATCTCTGTTTCTCCCCGCATTCATTTACCCTCCCTGCCTGAAACGTTGTTATGTTAGTACTGTCTAACTGTCTTACTGAACTGAGTAGCAACACACTGTTGATGTATCCATTTTTCCTAAAAATAAACTCTGTTTCTGTCTGTCTATCTCTCTCTCTCTCTCTCTCTCTCTCTCTCTCTCTCTCTCTCTCTCTCTCTCTCTCTCTCTCTCTCTCTCTCTCTCTCTCTCTCTCTCTCTAATAAGGAATCGATTCTCTGCTTATGTATCCTCAAAGCACCCTGATATTAGCACTCTGAATGGACCCTGAATTAATTTCAAACATTTATTGATATGGCAAATAGTCATTAGCATATACAACTTTTCTACTAAAACTTGTACTCACCTGAAGGTAAGTGTGAGCCGGTGGAGCAGCCGGTGGAGCAGCCGGCGGAGCAGTCCTCTACATTAACAATGATCTGCATGAGACTGATATCCAGAAAACAAGAATAAGCACGCAACTCTGATTATGTCAAGGTTTATTGCAACGCGTATGATATAATCATACATGAGTGAGTTGACAGTCCACGTGTAGAAAAAAAGGAAAGCCACTTGTGTGATGAGATGAAATCAGTAATTAATTAGGTTGCTGTGGTAATGGATGACTTTAATAACCTTGGTGTTAACTGGAACAATCTAGCAAGTGACCAGGAAACTACCAGACTTACTGGTGCCACTGAAAGCAATTTCACAAGAGAGATGGTCTTAGCATTAACTGGAAGTAATATTAAACTAGATCGTGTTCTAACCACAGCTTATTACCCTTATCCACTCATGTGAGGCGCGAGAACAATTATCATATAGTTACCTCGACATCATTTGATTACAAACACACAGGATAAGAGATGGTATCGGTCACTGCCAAGTGAGGATTCAGACAAATGTATAATGTTAGTATATTTACTGAGGAAACTTTGCTCTCTGAGGAAAATGTATCGTTGGAAAACACTTCTCAAGCAGATCATCTCAACGTATATCCTGGTACTACACGTATTTAATTTCTAATTAAACCCAGATGCCAGGAAAAAAAGAGAGAGCAAAATGACGATTCTCAATTACAGGGCAGTGAAGTTTGGTAACGTGTGTTGAGACATTAGTAATGTAGACTGGATTGAACTGATAGAAAAGCATATTAGAAAAGTAAAATAAATTTAGAAAGAGAACATATTAACATCAAAAGAGACAATATACCGAGACAGATAAAGAGACAACAATAAAACCAGAACTGTTTGGATAATAAATCTTATATTTGAGATCGTAATTCGAAAACTCGCATAAAAGAAATTTAAATTAACTGTCGACCCTGAATCTTGATAACTATATTAAAGACTCTCCTGGTGCCATTGAAGTGCTCTTCATCAAAGGAATTCTAGCCTCCATCTCTTCCTTGGATTAAACCTTATTATATCCCATTTCCAAGCACTGTATGACCCCTACGGGCTTAGCATATACCAACAGTCTTTTAGGACCACTTTTTGCATGGACGAGGAACCCATAGTTGAAGAATTCTAGTAAATTTGTTGGACATGATAACGTTCTTGAAATAGACGTTACTTGTGAAAATATAACACACAACTTGTGGGAAAAATCAGTTTACGTATATTGACACTTCGAAAAAACAGTTTTTTGAAATTCTTGAAGTGGTTAAAATGGTAATTAGTTTAAGAGACTTGAGGGCACAAAGATGTTATGGGAACATTAAAATGTACAGTATAATTTACAGAGGATTATTTAATCTAGAATAACCCAGTACAATCAGTGTGCATATTGCATTTCTTAATGTCTGGTTGTTGGCACATGATGAGTCTGACGGCAGTTGAGAGGGTTGTTGTGGCTCTACTGGGCTAAGGTGGATGACTGGGGGTTTGTGCTGAGGTGGATGGCTGGGGGTTGATGGGCTGAGATGGATGGCTGGGGGTTGATGGGCTGAGGTGGATGGCTGGGGGTTGATGTGCTGAGATGGATGGCTGGGGTTGATGGGTTGAGGTGGACACAGAGTTGTCACTTACTGGAGTCCTCAGGTATTGTGTCATCCTTCTCTACTATATATTACCCGGAGTCCGACTGCGTACTTTAAATTTATTAAACCATATAGCAACAGACGAGTACTTCTGCACGCCTGCTGTCCTCCTCACACAGTACGACATTGCTAAGTGTGGCAGTTTTCTTTCTTTTCTGATGAATCCTCCATTTACCATATCTCAGTAATTTAACTATACTGACTTTTCCATTTTTTTCAGCAGGTCACAGTCAAGGTAACTTACTGAACACACTCTTATCCCAAAACCACGTTCAGGGTTGTAGGGAGGATGTGAAGGATTTTTCAAGTGGTAGGGGCTTGAGCACCCGGTAGTCATGTGTGAAAATATTAGATCACAACGAGTGAGGATGAGGTTTTTGAGTGGAAATTCTGTTGGAGTGTGAGTTGATTCTCTTGCAGTAAAGGCATGGGGCTGCCTCCATCACACCACTGTGATCATCTCAGTCACTTGTAAATTGCTTCACTGGAGTCGTAGATTCACACTTAGACGTCTCGGCACCTTCATCAACACCAGATTTTCCCTTCTGATGCCACGATAAATATCCAGACACAAGACGGGGGTGTGACGAAAAGATCGCAAAATGGAATGATAGACACAGGAGAGTAATTAATGGCATGGTTCGCTTTCACGAGGCTAGCAGTGACGGCTGCCTGGGCGGTTTATGGGTGCAAAGTACAAAGTGACGCTAAGTCTACCGTAAAACATGGGTGATGGGAGGGGTCGATATCCCCCCTCCCGCACGAAAGATGGAAACGGCACAAAATATCAATCGCTATGTGAGTGGGCGCGCGACAGGTGGAGGTCTTCTGTAAATATGATATTGTGCCAGCGACTTACGGTTATGCAGAGAAGGTATTAGCAATTAAAAAATATGTTTAATTAGAATCTGAAAGAAGATTTATAAATATTAAAAGCATCCTTTGGACGATAAAGATTAAAGCAACGAAGAAGAAACAAAGAAATCAATACATGATTCTGTCTTTAGTTCTGTATTTACAGCTGAACTCAACACAGCCATCACATCTGTATCACAGCTGAACTCAACACAGCCATCACATCTGTATCATAGCTGAACTCAACACAGCCATCACATCTGTATTACAGCTGAACTCAACACAGCCATCACATCTGTATTTACAGCTGAACTCAACACAGCCATCACATCTGTATTACAGCTGAACTCAACACAGCCATCACATCTGTATCACAGCTGAACTCAACACAGCCATCACATCTGTATTTACAGCTGAACTCAACACAGCCATCACATCTGTATTACAGCTGAACTCAACACAGCCATCACATCTGTATCACAGCTGAACTCAACACAGCCATCACATCTGTATTACAGCTGAACTCAACACAGCCATCACATCTGTATTTACAGCTGAACTCAACACAGCCATCACATCTGTATCACAGCTGAACTCAACACAGCCATCACATCTGTATCACAGCTGAACTCAACACAGCCATCACATCTGTATCATAGCTGAACTCAACACAGCCATCACATCTGTATTACAGCTGAACTCAACACAGCCATCACATCTGTATTTACAGCTGAACTCAACACAGCCATCACATCTGTATTACAGCTGAACTCAGCACAGCCATCACATCTGTATTACAGCTGAACTCAGCACAGCCATCACATCTGTATTTACAGCTGAACTCAACACAGCCATCACATCTGTATTTACAGCTGAACTCAACACAGCCATCACATCTGTATTTACAGCTGAACTCAACACAGCCATCACATCTGTATTACAGCTGAACTCAGCACAGCCATCACATCTGTATTTACAGCTGAACTCAACACAGCCATCACATCTGTATTTACAGCTGAACTCAACACAGCCATCACATCTGTATCATAGCTGAACTCAACACAGCCATCACATCTGTATCACAGCTGAACTCAACACAGCTCTCACATCTGTATTACAGCTGAACTCAACACAGCCATCACATCTGTATCACAGCTGAACTCAACACAGCTCTCACATCTGTATTACAGCTGAACTCAACACAGCCATCACATCTGTATTTACAGCTGAACTTAACACGAACATTACTAGGGGAAAAAATTCTTCGTAAAGTCTGAATCTAAGACTAAGAGAAATTAAGAGACATGATACATTCGAATGCCTAGAGAAGCTGAACATTGACAGATGAAGCAGTGATGATGACCTGCCCGCCGGGGCTATTTAGCCCTATTTTACACGTATTTAAAATTCCTTGTTCGTCGTTTAAACAAATATCTGGATTATAAATTAACCAGAAATCAACAGGAATTATGAAATAAAATATCATGTCCAATATAGCAGAATTCTTCAGCTATAGACTCGCATGTGAAAAACTGGGGAGAAGGACTCAAATCACATACCTAGAATTCCAGAAATCATTCTGTGGGCTGTTGTCAAAAATCAAAGAATAAAAGAATAAAAGATACAATCCAAGCCATGTTCTTTTCCTAATCTTCCACTCTTCTCATCTCTCACTCTTCTAATACTACTCCACCTCCTCCTCCTTCCCATTCTATTCTTCCACCTCCTTCACTCTGTCCCCACTGTCCTCTTTCTCATCCTTCTCATCTGGAAGATAATCCTTCACATACCCTCCATTACTTGTGAATATGATTTTTTACCCTTGCTGCCTGTTAAGTATAAAATTAATGAGTCTTGCCCTTAATCCACAATGTACCGTAGGATATGCAATGTCTGCATATGTGATGACCGATCTAGCCCAGCTTACATTATGCATGGTACTTCCCGAGTGTCGAGTTTGCTTGCTTCATGTTACTCTTTCACCTCCACCTCCTCTGTCAGGCAATCTTGTCTGCTGTCAGCCCATTCTGCGTCATGTAGAATGGGCTGCTGTCAGCCCCTACCTGCGTCAGTCATGCCTTCTGTCCGCCATCACCTCCTGAGTCAGGTGGTCTTGCCTGTTCAGTTCGGTTTGCAGTTTCTCCTCTCAGGTCAATCCTCTCGATTGGAAAAACTGTTCTCTTTGCACAGCTCTACACTTTTCCTATCATTGTGAAATGTTCAGTCAGGTGTGGGCTCCAAGCTGGTGCTGCATACTCTGCAGTGAGCCTATTGTACATGCGATTTGTACACTATACTCTAGATCAACTAGTTAATTGGTTCAAGTAAATTAGACACACACACACACACACACACACACAACCATACAACCACACAACCACAGTGAAAAAATAGTGAAATTCCCAGCGAATTCGTGTTTTCTCTCATTATCAAAAGCGTTTTTAAGTGTCGATATATTCATGAACCACGCTGGTATACTCTCTGGTATGTTGTTAACACCAACGGTCCCTGGGTGTTCTTTCCGTCGAAGGGCAGGTGCAGCGCCTTAGGGTGAGCTTCTCCTGCTGAGAGGGGTGGGGCATACTCCAGCAATTTCCTCTTCTTGGCCACGTTGTAGAAGGCTACCTGGCCGAGCAGGAGAGGGGAGGGGGGTGCCAAGCAGGTAGTGGGTAAGTGAGGGAGGGAGAGTTTGCAAGTGGGACAGCTTGTGAAGGAGTGGGGAAAAGGAGGAAGAAAGGGGAGGAGTGGGGGAAGGGGAGGAACCCGTCAGCGTTTACACAGTCTGAAGCAATAGTGCTTGAGGTGGTCCAGCTCTGTTGAGGAGCTTGATGTGCACATCCCTTCTCTCTCTCTCTCTCTCTCTCTCTCTCTCTCTCTCTCTCTCTCTCTCTCTCTCTCTCTCTCTCTCTCTCTCTCTCTCTCTGAGCCGTTAATCAGACTAAATATCGAAAATCCGAGCAATTTTTTTTCACGAACGAGTCACAAAAAAACATGTCAATGCCGGTCAAATTTCTAATGCACCTCTAATTCCAATTGATTTTGAAAAAGCCAACTTAACTCTGTCCCAGACCCAGACTCGTGGAACTCCGCGTTCATCAAGGACTACAAGAAACCCCTTTCACGTGGCTTAAGTATGCCACCGTGAAAGCGCTAACGTCCCACGTTATAAGTCTTTGAAAGATCTGTAAGGAGCATGATCGCCAACCAGTTGGATTCCCAACAACTGCACAGTCCAGGGCAACATGAACTGAGAGTACGTCACTCCTGCCTCTCGCAACTCCTGGACCACTATGATATGGTCTTGGATGCACTAGAAGACAGAATGCAGATATAATATACACAGATTGCAAAAGCCTTCGACAAGTGCAAAAATATGTGCTAAAGGAATAATTGGAAAACTGGACAGATGGAACTGTAACTTTCTTGTCAGCAGAACACATTGAGTTATGGTAAACAGAGTTAAGTCGGAGGCTGCCACAGTGAAAATCTCTGTTTCACAAGGCACAGTACACGCCCTCATCCTTTTCCTCATCCTCCTATCTGACATAGAGATGTAAACCATAGCACTGTGTCTTCCTTTGCAGACGATACCGAAATTTAATGACACGGAGAGTCTCCAACTGACATAAACCAAGCATTCCAATAGGCAGCAGAAAACAATATGATATTCAACGAGAGCAAATTTCAATTAATCAATTATGGAAAACTTGAGGAAATAATAGCTAAAACGGAGTATAAAATAAATTCTGACCACATTATAGAGCGAAAGACCAGTGTGAAGGACTGAGGAGCAGTAATGTTCGAGGATCTCACCTTCAAGAATCACAACAGCGAGGAAAATGATATGTTAGATAATGTGACCTTTCAAAACAAAGGATGACATGCCAATGATGATCCTTTTTAAGTCACTTGCTCCCTCTATGTTGGAATACTGCTGTACACTAACAACCCCATTCGAGGGGGGTGAAATTGCAGATTAAGAGAATGTATAGAAAGCCTTTACCACACTTATTGGGTCAGTCAGGCACCTTAATTACTGGGAACGTTTAAAGTCCCTTGACTTGTACTCCCTGGCACTCAGGCGAGAAAGATGTATCATAATCTGCACCTAGAAAATCCTAGAGACTAGTCCCAAATCTACACACAGAAATAACTCCCTATGAAAGCAAAAGACTAGGCAGGAGGTGTAGCATACCTCCAGTGAAAAGCAGGGGTACCATGAGTACACTAAGAGAACACACAATAAGTGTCCGGAGCCCTAGACTATTCACCAGCCTCTCTCTCTCTCTCTCTCTCTCTCTCTCTCTCATCACTTCCCTGTATTTTAATCTTTGTGCTGTTTCTGGAATTACATCATCTTTCCTCTGGCCTTCCCTTCACGTGTAAATCCTGTACTCTTCAACCCAAGAAACCTGAATACATTTGTATACCGAGTGGTATTTTTATTTTGCTTCCCCCCCCCCTTCCACCTTCTATTCAGCGGCGGGTCAAAAACACAGACTTCTTCAAGGATACTGACAAGTTGATTTTTGTGAGTGACCTGGTTTCCAGAATGGAAGTTTCTGTCTCTTGATTATCGGCGGAGGATCGAGCCTCCACCACTCATAGTGATCCATAGGAAACACGAGTACCACGTTTATTATATGTATAATAATATTGATAATGTGCAAGGTGTGGCGGCGCCCCTATGGATTTTTTTTTTTTTTTTTTTTTATTATTTCTCAGTTGATTGAAACTGTTTTAGATTTGCTTTGTGTATTCCCGAAGTTTTGTTTAATCATTTTTGATGTCTTCAGGATTTAAAACATTTATGTCATTACGGTGTACAAAATACCGAGGCAAGAGTCCGAGGGATGCTGGGAAGTTGATTTCTCTAGCTGAAGGCGTGGCAACGCCCTTACATAAGCAGGTGAGCTGCCTGGGATGCCGGGATGCTGCTGGGGCAAGATGACTCTGTAGCGGGAAGGTCTTAAAGGTATTTGTGGTTTCATGGGATGCCGGGATGCTGCTGGGGCGAGATGACTCTCCAGCGAGTTGATCTTAGATTTAGCATCACTTGTGGTCTCATGGTGCTGAGGTAGCACTTGCCAAGGTGTAATCTTGGTGTCTCGTGCGTGTCTCCGGAAAGGATCCCTGGGCAATTGGTCCATTATATGTACAGGTTCTTGTCTGCTGGTGGAGGGAAAAAAGATGGGCCATGCTGGGAAGGGAAGAAATGGGAGGAACTTTGGTAGGAAACAGAGTACTGAGAGTTAGGGAAATTTCAGTCATTTCAGAGGAGGTTCTATCAGTTTCAGTTGATAGCAAAACCAAAACACCTCACCGTTGGTGAGGTCCCGACTGGGATAACAGCGTTTGTCTGGCGATTAGTCGACGGAGGCGCAAGCCTCCACTACATTTTTTTTTCTTCTTTTTAGCTGAACGAACTGTACGGGCTTAGAGATTGTTAGCGGGTCTGTGTTTGAGAAGGACCTGCCTAGTATGGGCCAATAGGCCTGCTGCAGTGTCCCTCATTTCTTATGTTATTATAATGAATTATTGTTATTGTTGTTGATGTTGTTATTGTTGCTGTTATTCTTACAGCATGAATGTTGGTGTTCTAACATTTATTACAATTTTAAACGTAAAAGATCCGCATCTTGTATATTCGAGTACGACGCCGTTTTACTTCAGTTGTAAATCACATTTGGACAACAAGTATAAAGCCACATCCTTTACGTTATGCGTAAGCCATTTCTTCTTGTGTCAAGCGTAACTACCTGTAAGGAAAGTAAATAACACATGGCCTCATTTCTCCGCTACGCTCTTTTAACGTCATGTTCCGTATTGATTTGCAATATTGCGTGGAACCTCCCGGTTATTGCATATTCCATTATGTATCGCTTCCATTTGTGCCGCTGACCCATGAATATCGCTACCAGCTATCCCTC
Organism: Cherax quadricarinatus; assembly: GCF_038502225.1. NCBI lineage: Eukaryota > Metazoa > Arthropoda > Malacostraca > Decapoda > Parastacidae > Cherax > Cherax quadricarinatus. The sequence continues at coordinate 8,006,680 of NC_091307.1, forward strand.
TGGCCCATTCGTACTGCTTTCAGTTTCGACGCTGACCCATGAATATCGCTTCCAGCTATATTCTTTTTGGACCACTCGTTATGCTCTCAGTTTCGACGCTGACCCATGAATATCGTTTCCAGCTATCCCTTTGGCCTACCCTTACTGCTTCCAGATTAGACTCTGGCCTGTGGATATGGCTTCCAGTTCTACCCCTAACCCATTCATATTGCCTGGAGTGTTCTCACCTCCCTGGAATACTGACCCTGAGGTCATCCTCAAACTCACTTTGGGTGCGGTAAAGCGCTGTTTAACCCTATTTCCTGAAGCTTTTATGCAATTATTTCGTATTATTGCCAGGTACCCGAAATAATGTTCTTGGTACCAAATGGCGTCGTGTCGATAAGTCAATAAAAGACACACACACACACACACACACACACACACACACACACACACACACACACACACACACACACACGAAGAATATGCTTTCATTGACAACTTTTCGCTCTGTGAAGCTGTAGTACACAGCGCGAAACGTTGTCCCAATGAAAGTTTGCTGTACATGTCTTTTCTCTGATAGTTCTACTGGAGAACTACTGAAGTTGCGAGAAATTATATTGTGATACTGACAAGATGTGGAAAAAGACTCTTATGTACAGTTTAGGACGTTTATTAAAGGAAACGTTTCGCCATTCGTAGCGAAACGTTTCTTACAATAAATGTTCTGAACTGTACGTGTCTTTTTCCGCATGTTGATGTTATGTTGTGTTATAATATATTAAGATATGTCTTCCAGTCTTTGACTCCTCATAGGTTGGTTAATGGAGGTTTCAGGTCCATCAGCTACACGAGGGTCATTAAGGCTGCAAGTCATCAGTGTTGACGTGTACTTGGCTCTGTGAAGACCTGTTTGCGCACTCTCTAGAATTGAAGCAAGATGCCCTCCATCGAGCAACTTTACCAACAGCTTAAGGAAGAATTGAGGTTGGCGAATATGGAAATTCGGCGACTGACCGAGGAAAACAAAAAGATTCGGAGTAGTCCTCCTGTTTTGAGTCCTCAGGTCAAGAAGGGAAACTGGTCAGTGGCTGGACAGCAGGGAAAGAAGTTGACGATCAAGAAGACGAATGGAAAGGTAGAAACGATGAAGAAGAAAGAGACTGCCGTGGAAACTGTTGTGGAAACATCCAATACATTCTCAGTGCTACCCGACGAATGCGAGTCGAATACTGGGAACGTCACGACGAAAGACATTAAGGAAGGTACGAATATTGTTGTTGTTGGGGATAGCCAAGTTAGGTATATGGATAGGGCGTTCTGCTTGAAGGACAGGAGTAGGAGACAGAGAGTTTGCTTTCCTGGGGCTGGGATGGAGGATATTGTTAGCCGTCTGGATGACATCATGAGAGGTAATGGGAGCAATCCTATTATCTGTCTCAGTGCTGGAGGCAACGATGTTGGCAGACGTAGGAGTGAGGACCTGATTAGCAGGTATAGGTCAGCAATAGAAATAATTAGAAGTAAGGGTGGGAACCCTCTCATATGTGGTATTTTGCCAAGGAGGGGAGTTGGAAATGAATGGTTGTCCAGGGCAATTGGTGTCAACTGCTGGCTGGACAAATACTGTAAGGAAAATGCGGTAACATTCATCGACAACTGGGACCTCTTCTATGGCAGAAATGACATGTATGCTAGGGATGGGGTTCACTTATCTAGGTGTGGGGTGGGAGCACTGGCAACTGCAGTGGAGGGAGCAGTTAGGACTTTAAACTAGGAATAGTTAGTGGTATGGGTTTTGGCAGGAAAACAGTGAAGTCCCAGTGTAGTAATATTACGAGTTCTAGGGGAACTAGTAATAATAAGAACGAGATAGATATTGAAAAGCCAGGGACCTTGGGTGATAAGGACAGTAATAGGTTTAGTAAAAAAATAGAAATGAGCAGGAAGGGTAAAGAGAAAGGAGAGTCTTTCAATGTTTATTATGCTAATTGCCGTAGTGCTAGGAATAAGATGGACGAGTTGAGATTAGTTGCTTGTGTAGGTAACATTGATGTATTTGCCTTAACTGAGACGTGGTTTAATTCAAAAAGTCGGGACATGCCTGCGGAATGTCATATTCAGGGTTTTAAATTGTTCCAAGAAGATAGAAGTATGGGGGGGGGGGGGTGGCATTGTATGTCCGAGATCGCTTGAACTGTTGCATAAAAACGGGTATTAAGTCTGAAGTAACACATACAGAGTCTGTTTGGATAGAATTTTCAGAGGGGCATGAAAAACTGATTTTAGGAGTGATATACCGTCCCCCAAACTTAGGGACCAAGGGAAACTACTATGGGAGGAAATTGTTAAGGCCACAAGGCACGATAATGTAGTAATTCTAGGAGACTTTAACTTTAGTCATGTTGATTGGAATTTCTTGACTGGGAATTTAGAATCATACGACTTCTTAGAAGTATTTCAGAATTGTTTTTTGAAGCAGTTTGTGACAGAACCTACAAGGGGAAATAACCTACTTGACTTAGTTATGGCAAACAATGAATCCCTTGTTAATAATTTAGAAATTTAAGAGGAACTGGGTGCTAGCGACCACAAATCAATTACATTTAGCATTGAATGGAAGTACGATAGTAGTCATAACTCAGTAACAGTCCCAGATTTTCGCTTAGCAGATTACGATGGGCTTAGAGAACACTTATCTGTTGACTGGGGTAACGAAGAGAGCTATCAATATGACAGTTTTCTGAACACTATACATGCTGCTCAAAGAGCGTTTATCCCATATAAAGAAATTAGATCAAATAGAAATGATCCAAAATGGATGAATAATAGGCTCAAATATCTACTAGGGCATAAGAAAGGAATTTATAGGCGTATCAAAAGAGGTGAGGGTCATCTTATGAATCAGTATATTGACATTAAGAGGGACATTAAAAAGGGGATAAGAAAAGCTAAAAGGGACTATGAAATTAAAGTTGCTAGGGATTCTAAAACTAACCCAAAAAGTTTTTTCCAGGTCTATAGAACAAAAGTTAGAGATAAGATAGGTCCCCTTAAAAATAACTATGGGCACCTTACTGACAAAGAGAATGAAATGTGCTTGATTTTAAATAATTATTTTCTCTCAGTTTTTACACAGGAAGACAATAACAATATTCCAGTAATTAATTTTTACAGTGGGCTAGAAGAAGATAAATTATGTAACATCACAGTCACTAGTGAGATGGTTGTGAAGCAGATAGACAGACTGAAGCAAAATAAGTCGCCGGGTCCTGATGAGGTTTTTTCAAGGGTTCTTAAGGAATGCAAAATGGAACTCTGTGAACCATTAACTAATATTTTTAATTTATCTCTTCAAACAGGTGTAGTGTCTGATATGTGGAAGATGGCTAATGTAACTCCTATTTTTAAAACAGGGGACAAGTCGTTACCGTCAAATTACCTCCCAATAAGCCTGACCTCAATTGTAGGCAAATTACTAGAGTCAATTATAGCTGAGAATATAAGAAGCCATCTCGATAAGCATAGCTTGATTAATGATACTCAGCATGGATTCACAAGAGGCCGGTCTTGTCTAACTAATTTATTAACTTTCTTCAGTAAAGCTTTTGAGGCTGTTGACCACAATAAAGAATTTGATATTATTTACTTAGATTTTAGTAAGGCTTTTGATAGAGTTCCGCACCATAGACTGTTAAAGAAAGTGGCAGCTCATGGCATTGGGGGAAAAGTGCTCTCGTGGATCGAGTCATGGCTCACTGACAGGAAGCAGAGTGTCCATAAATGGGGTTAAATCCGAGTGGGGATCTGTAACAAGTGGCGTTCCACAGTGATCAGTCTTGGGCCCGTTGTTGTTTATAATATATATCAATGATCTTGATGATGGAATTACTAGTGATATGAGCAAATTCGCCGATGACACAAAGATAGGTAGGATAATTGATTCAAACGTAGATGTTATGGAACTTCAGGAGGATTTAAACAAACTCTATTCTTGGTCAGAAAAGTGGCAGATGCAGTTCAATGTAGATAAATGCAAGGTTCTGAAGCTTGGGAGTGCCCATAACCCTAGTACTTATAAGTTAAATGATGTAGAACTTAGCCATACAGATTGCGAAAAGGACTTGGGGGTTATGGTGAGCAGCAACCTTAAACCAAGACAGCAATGCCTAAGCGTACGTAATAAGGCAAATAGATTACTGGGATTTATATCAAGAAGTGTAAGCAACAGAAGTCCAGAGGTCATACTGCAGCTTTATATATCATTAGTAAGGCCTCACCTAGATTATGCAGCTCAGTTCTGGTCTCCATATTACAGAATGGACATAAATTCGTTAGAAAACATTCAGCGTAGGATGACTAAATTAATACATAGCATTAGAAATCTTCCTTATGAAGAAAGATTGAAGTCTCTTAAGTTACATTCACTTGTTAGACGAAGAATGAGGGGAGACCTGATCGAAGTGTATAAGTTGAAGAGAGGTATTAATAAAGGGGATATTAATAGGGTCTTGAGGATGTCTCTCCAAGAGAGAACCCGCAGTAATGGATTTTAATTAGATAAGTTTAGATTTAGAAAGGACATAGGAAAGTATTGGTTTGGAAATAGGGTAGTTGATGAGTGGAACAGTCTACCTAGTTGGGTTACTGAGGCTGGGACTTTGGGTAGTTTCAAATTTAAGTTGGATAAGTACATGAGTGGGAGGGGTTGGATTTGAGTGGGACTTTCACATCAGAGCTTATTTCTTGGGTGGCATTGAAAATTGGGTTGGGCAAATGTTTTGTTAGTGGGATGAATTGTAAAGGACCTGCCTAGTATGGGCCAGCAGGCCTACTGCAGTGTTCCTCCTTTCTTATGTTCTTATGTTTATCTGTTCACCACCAGTCAAAAATACTTTAATCCCTAAAATAGGTAGCAATGTAAACTCTTAAATATACACACACTGAGACATACACATCATGATGTATGTATCTGTGTTTTTTCCCATTATAGTAAACAAACTTCCATAGTTTATCTGGTCCAAAGTTTGCAATAAGTTTTTTGGTTATGTCAGATGTATTAGTGTTGCAATTTAGTGCTATAATTTGGGAAGTTTCGACCTGCCCTGAACCCTTGTCGGCTCTCATACTGAGGTTCGGGAGTCAATTCCCGGTACGGCTGGTAACATTAGGACGTGTTTCCTTATGATACCTGCTGTCCAATGTTCACCTATCAGTAAAATAGGTTCCTGGGTGTTAGTCGACTGGTGTGGGTCTCATTCTGGGGACAAAATTGACCTAATCTGCCGAAATGCTCAGCATAACAAGCGGTTTTCTATATAGTAGTATGTGTTAGGTAAGACACATATGCAACAGTTAGACAACTTTATTCCGAAATGTTTCGCCTACACAGTAGGCTTCTTCAGTCGAATACAGAAAGTAGGCAGGAGCAGTAGAGATGTGAAGACGATGTAATCAGTCCATCACCCTTGTAGTCGTAGAATTTGAGGTTGTCAGTCCCTCGGCCTGGAGAAGTTCAGTTCCATAGTCAGGAACTATCTGAAGATCAAGCGACAGTGCGGAGACTTAAATACTGTCGGAAGGAGAGGTGCAGAGTAGCAGTAGTAGTAGTAGTAGTGATGTAGCCACTGAGAGGTCATGTCCCTCTCAGATCCAACACTTCTCACTTGAAAAGCTTGTCCAAGGTGTTTTCTGTACCAAGATGCCATGTGTTGCAGTGTCTGACAAGATGAACATCAAAATGGTATACAATACAGACAGGTTGTTAGGTAAGACACATATGCAACAGTTAGATAACTTTATTCCGAAACGTTTCGCCTACACAGTAGGCTTCTTCAGTCGAATACAGAAAGTAGGCAGGAACAGTAGAGATGTGAAGACGATGTAATCAGTCCATCACCCTTGTAGTCGTAGAATTTGAGGTTGTCAGTCCCTCGGCCTGGAGAAGTTCAGTTCCATAGTCAGGAACTATCTGAAGATCAAGCGACAGTGCGGAGACTTAAATACTGTCGGAAGGAGAGGTGCAGAGTAGCAGTAGTAGTAGTAGTAGTAGTAGTAGTAGTAGTAGTAGTAGTAGTAGTAGTAGTAGTAGTGATAATGTAGCCACTGAGAGGTCATGTCCCTCTCAGATCCAACACTTCTCACTTGAAAAGCTTGTCCAAGGTGTTTTCTGTACCAAGATGCCATGTGTTGCAGTGTCTGACAAGATGAACATCAAAATGGTATACAATACCGACAGGTTGTTAGGTAAGACACATATGCAACAGTTAGACAACTTTATTCCGAAACGTTTCGCCTACACAGTAGGCTTCTTCAGTCGAATACAGAAAGTAGGCAGGAACAGTAGAGATGTGAAGACGATGTAATCAGTCCATCACCCTTGTAGTCGTAGAATTTGAGGTTGTCAGTCCCTCGGCCTGGAGAAGTTCAGTTCCATAGTCAGGAACTATCTGAAGATCAAGCGACAGTGCGGAGACTTAAATACTGTCGGAAGGAGAGGTGCAGAGTAGCAGTAGTGGTAGTAGTAGTAGTAGTAGGCGAAACGTTTCGGAATAAAGTTGTCTAACTGTTGCATATGTGTCTTACCTAACAACCTGTCGGTATTGTATACCATTTTGATGTTCATAGTAGTATGTCATTGATGTCAACTAGGTCCGTATACCTTGTACATGTACTTGTACATGTCTATAAAAGGTTGAAACGTAGTCCAAAGTTTTCTCTCGAAGAGAGTTGGTTATAAATAGCTAATATCAGACCCCTTCAGAAACTTTTTTTTTTTGCGAGTCTGGGAGGAATGTTTATATTTTGATGATGAAAGTTTAAGGTTGTGTTTATTATTATTATAATCAAGGGGGAAGCGCTAAACCCGGAGGATTATACAGCGCCTGGGAGGGGGGACGATGACAGTGTCTTCACTACTACACAGTTCGTCCTCCCGTCAAGGGCTGGAAATAGGAAAGGACTAAACTTGAAGGTTTCTTGATCCAGGGAATTGGAGCCACTCTCCCCATAGATCAAGCTTCATTACCTTCTCATTCTTCAGTTGCTGTATGACCCATACGGGTCTAGTGCTTCTCCCATGATTATGTTAATTAGGTATGTAGATAAATGGTTCAGAGAACCGACAAGTTGATAAATGTGCAGCTCTTGGGTATCTTTATTGAGGAAACGTTTCGCCACACAGTGGCTTCATCAGTCCTATACAAGGAAAAATGGTGAAGATCAGATGGAATTTGAGGTAGTCAGTTTCTCAGTGACTGATTACCACAAGCTCCTTCTGATCTTCACCATTTTTTTTGTATTGGACTGATGAAGCCACTGTGTGGCGAATCGTTTCCTCATTAAAGATACCCAAGTGTTGCACATGTGTCTAATTTATCATAAGAACTGGGTGTGTTTCGGTAGCTGTAAGATCCGAGGAAGGTGAACTCTTATGCCCCCAAAACAGTAGCCACAGGATGAGTGTAGTAGCTAACGGAGAGAGTGAAAGACATCCTCCGATCTTACACTTTGTCTGTATAATCCTACGAGTTTAGCGCTCCCCCATGATTATATAATAATAATACTATTGTAACAATGGCGAACACAACGGAGCTGCAGCCAGAAGTGTCCACCTCAACAACGCGCCAGATTTCAACTGAAGTAGGCCGCGGCGCCAACCTCAGGCGAAGCCTGGGGTACCGCAGGCCTACCACGCATGCGTCAACGAAAGCATATCTATTTGGGGGATGTTCTGGGGGTCAACGCCCCCGTGGCCCAGTCACTGACTAGGCCTCCCAGTGGATCAGGGCCTGATCAACCAGACTGTTGCTGCTGATCGGATGTGGTTCAACACATGAACCACATCCCAGCTGATCGAGTACTGACTTTAGGTATCTGTCCAGCTCCTTCTTGAAGGCAGTCAGGGGTCTATTGGTAAATTTCCCTTATGCCTGGTGGGAGGCTGTTCAACACTCCTTAGTGGAAAATAATCTGGCAACCACTTAAAGCTACCACTGTAGAATAAACAGTAATAATAAAAATAATTAATAATCTTAATACCATTATTTATTATTGGTATTATTATTGTTTTTATTATTGTTATTATTATTATTATTTCCAAACGTCTACAAATATAAATTTGCTTTCTCTGTACGTCTTATAACCAGCAGTGGAGGTCCGCTGCCCACTCCAGGGACTGACTCATGACCATCGCTGATGATTATTATTATCAAATGAAGAGCTAAACCCATCGCTGATGAGAGCTGCGAGTGTTGATCTACTACTGATTCATTTATCAATGTTTTTGTTAAAACTGTGATGATCTACGTTAATACCAAGTGAGTCTTGAAATGACCTAACTTGTGCTACTCTGAGGTAGCTCTCTCTCTCTCTCTCTCTCTCTCATATCTCATCTCATTCTCTCTCTCTCTCTCTCTCTCTCTCTCTCTCTCTCTCTCTCTCTCTCTCTCTCTCTCTCTCTCTCTCTCTCATCTCTCTTTCTCCGTCATTTCCAGACTTTCCAGGTATCGCCTTTCCTATTCTCAGGTGTAGCTGTAACTATTACACTTGTTTCTCATGCTGCAAGAAGCTGGACAAAATTACATCAAATTGGTATCATCCTCTCGCATTTAGCGGACGAAGGATCGAGCCTGCGCGACTGATTGCGCTGAATAACATACAATGGTTCATCACATAATCATAATTAATAATAACTCCAAGTCAAATGCAGCATATTACTAGAAGTGTGAGCGTTCGAATATTACCTAGGGAACTTGCGAGTGAAATCTAGCTTCCTATTAGATCCTGTGCTAGCTTTAAAGCCTAAATTATTAGATCAGCATTTCATGTGGAAAGAAAGAGAGAGAAAGACAGGGGTAAGGGGTTTAATATAAGCGTTTGAAAGTGGAGATATATTCAGCATCGGGAACTTAGAGGAGCCAGCTTGGTGCTCTGCAGTGGCCGAGAACGAAGAGGATCCGGTAGTCTGGGTTTGTCAAGACGGAGGCTTTAATGCTTGGAAAGGGGCGAGGAGGGGAACACAGTGGATTCAGTCAGTAACAGAGAGAACCTACAAAGTATCTGGCCGCTGAGAGCCGTAAAATACGCGATCCAATCGTCAGTGCTGAAAGTTACGAGAACCTAATAACATATAGAGTACACACACACACACACACACACACACACACACACACACACACACACATACACACACAGTATATATTATTATGACCACAAACGAGTGGTATTCATCAATAACACTGCGCTAGCCAAGGACCCGAACCAATGTTGTACTGGTCCACCATTGTGAGCGAGAACCACATGACGCCTTAACCAACAGGACCACCCAATCCTACAAGAACCAAGCACACAGCACAGAGCTGTGTGTTTTACCTTGGATTGGGTGGTCCTGTGGGTTAAGGTGTCATGTGGTTCTCGCTCACAATGGTGGACCAGTACATGGGTTCGGGTCCTTGGCTAGCGCAGTTTTGTTATTGACATATAGTATATATATACAGAACAACCACTGTGAAAAAAATAGTGAAATTCCAAGTGCTTTCGTGACCTCTCACATTATCAAGGAACTATATAGTTCCTTGATGTGAGAGGTCAAGAAAGCACTTGGAATTTCACATTTTTTCACAGTGGTTTTTCTGCATATTGTGATATCACCTGTTTACTGTGATCTTATTGCGTATATATATATATATATATATATATATATATATATATATATATATATATATATTAGTGGGACCCAGAGCCTCGGAGAAGTGGATAAAAAGACTTCAAGGAAGAATATTTGGATTTCTTCCTGGAGCCGTTTGAATATTCCACTTCCCCTACCACCCCATCTTTTCATTCTTTTTTACCAATAGGTATATTTTATTACATAATATGGTACAAAAGGTTTAAGAAATACATTGTTGATATAAAAATGGCATATACAGTACATGAGATGTGAGAGATACATGTCTAGTACATATTGTTACATGTTTGTAGCTGATTATAATGCGAAAATCTCCTCCAGATCTTCCGAGCTGGGGCTCGTGCCCAAAATACAGCAGGCATTACCCCTCTGAACAGCCGCACTGAGTCGCTAGAACAGAAAACTAGCTGCTCTGGGATCCCTAGTTACCCTGATGAGTCTGTTGCCTAGCTCCTTAAGAAACTTGGATGCACTCTTTCACCATGAGCCAAGGGTCTCTGAGCCTATGGGAACAAACATATAATGATGGGAAAGTTCTCTATATTTTCTAGACTTTTTGAGACCCCAAGAAGATGGCGGCTGACCCTCCTTCCTCCCTGGTGTATTGGAGATATGTATCAGCCAAGGTAGATGTACTTGTGTAGTCCCACACCACCTGCTTACCGTCTGTCAAGGCTTGAAGTGTGATACCATCTGGACGCTTCTGGCTGCCATCAGATCTGCATAGTTGGGGTGGCTCCCTTACTGCTGGGCATCCGGCTGTTTTGAGGCTCCTCTTGATAATGTTATTAACCCCCTCATGTCTTGCCGTCTTTCCCTCGGATTTATGGCACACAAGACCATAGTACCCGAATCGGTCTGCTGCTTCACTGCCACAAACACACCTGTGTTCGGCGAGAATAGGGGCGGCAAGTCGTAGGGCAACACCAATGCGGATGATCTGTGGGTCGAGGCGTGTGCCAAGGCTGGAGTTGGGAACAGCCAACAGAAAGTCCCCTGCATGAGTAGCTCTCACTGCCAGGAGGCGGGCTCTATCCTTCCCTGACGCACTCTGAAGCACTGTTGAGGCCATTTTCTCCGCTATCGGGCCATCCCAGTGCGACTGTTTGTAGTTGTTGGGGGGAGCAGGTTCCAGAGCCCGTTAGATTATCCCAAATCATGGCTCCGTCAATGAACTTTTGGTCCTGGATTCCAGTCTTGTCCCTAAGATGTTCAGGGAGAATTGCTGCTACAAGCTCTCTGGATGCAACGCATGAGGACAGAAAAGCAGGTAGCGCAATTTGTGATGACTTGCGGACACCAATGCCTCCCAGTCTGACTGGAAGTGTATTTTGGTTCCACTGCCCGTCTTCTGCCTCAGGATACTGGCATATTCGTGCAGTATAAGGCTATCATATGAAGGTGCACATTTTAGGAAATATGTCAACCTGGGCAGACTCAAGCACTTTGTGAGAAGGTACAAGGCATCGTGGGTGTCAAGATTACCTATCCGTTGTTCCATTCTCCTCAACTCTTCCAATTTCTTCCTGAGAATTGTGTCAGTGGCATATATATAATGTCGTGCCGAATAGGTAAAACTTGCGATTTTGGCTTAAATAGCAAAGCCCTTCTTGCCGAATAAGGCAAGCGAAAATTTGTGTATGCACTAATTTCGCAAAATACATTCTGAATCTAACGAAATTTATTTCCTTGTGTTTGTTTATTATTAAATTATTGTAAACTTATCTAAAATGTATTTAGTTGGATTAGGCTAAATTAAATTACGCTTGTTAAAATAAGGTTAGGTAAATTTTCTAAGGTTCTTTTGTTACAAAATTATTAATTTTTACATTAACATAAATGAAAAAAATATCTTTAAACATACAAGAGAAAATTTTAGATAGGACAATTTTAAATGAGTTTTTGCTAATTGACTAATTTTACCTATTCGGCACGATATATATAATCATATTCTGTCATTCAGTCGTGTCTTGCTATAGGTGTGCGAACATCACAATTCAGATGACCCTCCGTACTGCAGCCCCTCTCCATTCTTTTGCATTATATCTTTAGTAACTTCTCCCCGTCTTCTAATTTCGATGTTCCTAATTCTCCGCATAATATTGAGTCATGTCGCTAATAATAATAATAATAATAATAATAATAATAATAATAATTATTATTATTATTATTTCTACAAGTACACGTACAAGGTATACAGTCCTAGCTGACATCAGTGACATACTACTATATAGAAAACTCCTTGTTATGCAGAACATTACGGGGCAAATTGGGTCGATTATGTCTCCAGGATGCGACCCACACTAGTCGACTACCACCCAGGTACCCAGTTTACTGATAGGTAAACAGGTAGAGCAGGTATGTTAAGGAAACGCTTCCTAATGTTTCCAGCCGTATCGTGGATCGAAGCACGGACCTCAATGTGTGAGCTCAACTGCATCTCAACTGCCTCTCTCTTCTTGTTGCAGTCTTCGGAGATCATATTTCTCCCATGTGAAAGTGTTGATGTCATTATTCTCAGGTGCGCTCCATATTTTTATTCCATAGATAAAGTTTTTTTTTTCACGGATGCCTCTGCATCTCAATTACCTTTTCATCCTTGTCTATTCTGTCGTTCATCTCGTATCTCAAAGAGCCTCACTGGACTTAGTGTTTAATACTGTTAACTCATCCCTTTCCCTTTAATTTTTACCTATTTTTGTTTCAAAAGATACTACCATATAGTTTTAGACTTGACTATTGCATATGTATAATTTTGCCCCTCTGTAGGTTTTGACCTGGACCCAGTTATAGATTGTATAAATGTGTCACCTTCATAGGTTCTCCGCCTTCTTTTTTCCCTTTTTTGTATTTTTGACTGTAGGTTCTGAGTTTCGAACTTTTATCTACTGCTACTTTTGTCCAAGACTCAGGTTATTGCCTCTGTTTGTTGGACGAAGTTCTGTATTCTGCTGTGTAGGCTTCACCTTGTGGTACTTCCCAAGTCTCGGCCTCATTATTTTGACTTGATTGTCTTATAAGGGTTTACTGCTTTGAGGGTTTTTAAACCTGACTAGACTTCCATATTCTTTTGGTTGAACGTGTCTTGTGGGTCATGAACTCTTTGTGAACCATGAACCGCTGGTGATCCATGAACATCCCGTGGGCCATGCACGGCTTGTGAGCTATGAACAACTTATGAGCGATGAATAGTTTGTGGGTCATGCACCGCTCGTGGGCCATGAACCACTTGTGGACCATGAACCGCTCTTTTTTATGTATTGTTGACGCTCTGTTGGTTTTTTGACCTGGATTATCTTTCTTTAGTTTTATACATTGCTGATACTTCGTTAGTTTTCTCTAGAATTGTTTTATTTGGTTTTATATGCTGCTGATGCTCTGTTGGTATTGCACTGATTTGTCCCTCGACTTAGTACAACTACCTCTGTTTTGCATGACCGATGTTGTTTGGCCAGGTTATTTCTTCATTACATGACACGTATCAGTTTTATGTGACCATTTCTGGATTTCATGATCGGTATCTCTTTTGCAAGCCTTTTCTGTTTTGCATGATTTGTTTTGTGCAATTTATGCTTTGTGTGACCATTATCCGCTCTGTTACCATTGTTGTGTGGGACCATTATCTGTTTGTTTTTTTCTCTAAAAATAAATCTTAATATGTATAGATGTTTATGACCTCCCTTATGGATTCAGCGCATTTTTCTGAATAAAAATGTAAACACCTTTACTGTCATCCTTAGTCCTCATCTTGAGTTCCCATCCTGTGCCAGTGTGAAAACAGGCTGGCTAAGGTTATCATGTCTGCCGTGACTCGGTACCTGAAGTAGCCAAGTCGATCGCTTCACCTGCTCATTAGCGCCTTATGCGAAGGTACCAAACACCGCGAGATAAGCAGAGAACAAGCGTTAAGACATAGACGGGTGGGACGTTGACTCAACATATCTGCCAGTACTATACTGTAGCAGATAAGACCTTGACTGCTGAGGGAGTCCCGGTAGCACTTGAAACTTTTGCACCACGACGTTTAAAGTTTTAAATCGATAGTAGTACAATGCTAATGCGATAATTCTTCGCAAGTACCACGACACTTTATATCAGTAGAAAAACAATTAATATTATAAAGCTAACAAAATACGTCAAAATAATGCAACATGTTAAATTATTCCCTGAAGTCATAATTTCTAGCCAATAAAGTTAGGCGAGTATACTAAGACTATTTTAAAAGCGTGTGAACTTCTTGACTCTTAAGACTTTAAAGCTCCGCCAGTATCACATTAACACAGCGCCAGACGTAAAAAGTGTCTCCTACCAGAATCCCTGCGATCAAGCACGAGTCGAGAAATGACTCCAGTTTTTACTGTACCTATCTGAGCAAATGTGTGTCGCTGCTGCTGCTGCTGCTGCTGCTGCCTTGCGAGGCTGAAAAAAAAGAAAAAGAAAACACACTTCTCCTGGCTAATGATGACTGCCCGAGGCTGGACGGGTAGAAGCAAGTTGTTGTTGTGCGGGTTGGAGTGATCTGCATGCAGGGAACAGCAACAGCATCAGCAAAATCTGCATTCTGGGTACAGCAGCAACAACAAGATCTTCCTCTATCCCGGTACCACTTGACAAGCTGCAGCCAACTCCAGAGCACTTAATAGACCTATCCCAACGCACACAATTGGTCTCCTCTCTCTCCCCTGCCAGATCACACAACTTCTCAAAGGGATGTATTAAAAAGATGACCAGGAGAGGAAAGAATCATTCATGAAGTGTTAGTGAAAGTGAGTTATGGAGTGTGTGTGTGTGTGTGTGTGTGTGTGTGTGTGTGTGTGTGTGTGTGTGTGTGTGTGTGTGTGTGTGTGTGTGTGTGTGTGTGTGTGTGTCACGACGATGCTGCTGGTAACCAAGATAAAATACAAAGAGGTCGGAGGAAGCTGGAAGGTCGTGGGACCAGCCTGCGTGTGGCGAATTAAGGAAATGGAATAAAAATCAATAATAGCTGAGGGGTTTGTTTTGCCACTTTCAGGATTTTGAGAAAATTCCTCGTCATGGAGAGGACTGATGGACGAATTATCTTATACTGTGTTTTCTAATCTCGCCAATTGTCGACGTGCCTATGGAAAAGCGAGTTTGAACAACAGCTGGGGCTACCTGAATAATCCTCTTCAATAGTGTAGAATTGTGAATGTAGACCACTCCTCAGTACTCATTGCACACACAATATATAACGAACATAGGTAGTAGATTAAAGGCTTGTAGCACCTGGCCGCAAAACTAAGCATACAAAGGGCAGAGCAAGAACAAGGGAAACACAACACAGGTAGATTTCTTTTCCCATGTATTCCTTCAACACTTATTTACAATATGTACAATGTTTATAGATTAAGATATCAGAGTATGTAATGATGCAACTAAGAGCCACTCAAAGGCACGAGTGGACACGACCAGTGTTTACGTAAGTCTGTTGCCCAGTCAGGTGGGCAAGTGTGACGTCTCTTGGGTTGGAGTAGTCGGCTTCCACGTGATTGGCGGTTTCATTCTGGATAATAAGTGCAGCTAATAAATAAGTGCAGCAGTGGGGCCCCAGAACTGCTGAATTGCCAGTGGAGTGGTCAAGAGGACATGACAAATAAGACTGCAGAGCATGTTTCAGATTTAACTTTTTAGATTTAATTTGCGTCAAACAGAGTCACAAAGAGTGAGAATGATGGAAGAGGAAAATGGCAGAAAGGCCTTTGGCCACTGTAACATCTCGGAGAATTTAGCAACGAAAAATTCTGGACGATACATAAAATTTCACTTGGAGTGAAAGTAATCATCTGTGGTCGTAGAAATTGTTTTCTTACCCTGGGGGTTCTTCAGTATTGTTGTATTCATTAAGTACTGTTTGATTTACTTTTCATTGTCAAGAGCGCCGAGTGATCTCGCATCTTCCCCCAGGAAGCAGCATCAGCGTGGAGACAATACTTAGAAAAGTTATTAAAGAAACTAAAAGCAGAGAGGCTTACTATTACAAATACAGATATAAACAGAATACCTGTGGTACATGGCTGTTAGATCACCAGTAAAACAACAGTCAAGTAGTATTAAAGGCAAAAACAAACACCAAAGGTAATGTGTTTTCAAGTACGATTTTATTCCCAGCTCCAATAATCACATTCTTGTAATAAGAAAGAAGAGAGAGAGAGAGGGAAAGCAAAATCAAGTACGCTCACTGCCATTGGCTCAGATTCACACAAGTGAGACCGGTATGTGTAATCCGCTAGAAGTAGAGACCATACCTAGGTGTAGATGTAACATCAACTTGTATGGAGGTCAACCTCCTCACCCTTATTGGCTGATGCTTATAATTGGCAACTATTCACGGTACATGTGACTAATAGTTTTGAAATCCGACAAGTTGAAAATTGAGACACTTATGCAATACATGGGAATCTAATAAAGATTCCCATATATTGCATAAGTGTGTCAATATTCACAGTACAGTTGTGAGGCCTCGATTATACGGCAGTAAACCGCCAGGGTTTATCTAATTATAGAGGGAGAGCAAAATGTGGTTGTGTGATGCACACTGATTAACACAGCATTCACTACTAGACGGATATCACACCGGAACTCTGAAGCAACAAGAGACACCGAACGAACTAGGCATCGAGAACGTAGAATAGGGCAAGACTTGATCATAAAGTATGCCTGGGTACAGAGAGGGTGGACAAGGGAGTCAGGAAGCACTTGTCCTGTTTACTGACGAATCTTACCTAACCTAACCTAAGGGAAGAATACTTATCAAAGCCTTGTGTACTCCTAAAGAGGATCTAACGCGATCTTAGCCATAGGTTATATAGAAACCATACCCCCGGCCGGGATTGAACCCGCGGTCATAGTTGACGGCAGTGAAGGGACTTGAGCTAGAGTTCGTCACGGTCACGCTAGCTGGAGATTCGTCTGTAAAAACTTGCATTTGTGGTCACATAGGTGCCTGTGCTAACTTTCCTATGGTGTAGAAATATACCTAGTTGGATGAATCTTATTGTGGCTAGCTGGTCTAGTGGCTAACGCGACGGGCTGGAGTTTTGAGACTCTATGACCGCGGGTTCAATCCCGGCCGGGGGTATGGTTTATTTGCAATCGTGTCATTACGATTTCTTGAGTCAGATAGGTTATATAGCCTTGAAGACCAGGTCTAATATGGTCTTGACTAGCTCTTGTGTGGTTTGGAAGACCAGGTCTAATATGGTCTTGACTAGCTCTTGTGTGGTTTGGAAGACCAGGTCTAATATGGTCTTGACTAGCTCTTGTGTGGTTTGGTCCCCTCAAGGAAGGTTCCTTGATGTTGGTGAGGGGCTCTTGATTTAGGGAATTGGATCTGTGCTCCAGTTCCCCAAATTAAGCCTGAATGCCTTCCACATACCCCCCCAGGCGCTGTATAATCCTCCGGGTTTAGCGCTTCCCCCTTGATTGTAATAATAATAATAATTGTGTGGTTTGGAAGACCAGGTCTAATATGGTCTTGACTAGCTCTTGTGTGGGTTGGAAGACCAGGTCTAATATGGTCTTGACTAGCTCTTGTGTGGTTTGGAAGACCAGGTCTAATACGGTCTTGACTAGCTCTTGTGTGGTTTGGAAGAACAGGTCTAATACGGTCTTGACTAGCTCTTGTGTGGTTTGGAAGACCAGGTCTAATATGACTAGCTCTTGTGTGGTTTGGACTAGCTCTTCTTGTGTGGTTTGGAAGACCAGGTCTAATATGGTCTTGACTAGCTCTTGTGTGGTTTGGAAGACCAGGTCTAATATGGTCTTGACTAGCTCTTGTGTGTTTGGAAGACCAGGCCTAATACGGTGACTAGCTCTTGTGTGGTTTGGAAGACCAGGTCTAATATGGTCTTGACTAGCTCTTGTGTGGTTTGGAAGACCAGGTCTAATATGGTCTTGACTAGCTCTTGTGTGGTTTGGAAGACCAGGTCTAATATGGTCTTGACTAGCTCTTGTGTGGTTTGGAAGACCAGGTCTAATATGGTCTTGACTAGCTCTTGTGTGGTTTGGAAGACCAGGTCTAATATGGTCTTGACTAGCTCTTGTGTGGGTTGGAAGACCAGGTCTAATATGGTCTTGACTAGCTCTTGTGTGGTTTGGAAGACCAGGTCTAATACGGTCTTGACTAGCTCTTGTGTGGTTTGGAAGACCAGGTCTAATACGGTCTTGACTAGCTCTTGTGTGGTTTGGAAGACCAGGTCTAATATGGTCTTGACTAGCTCTTGTGTGGTTTGGAAGACCAGGTCTAATATGGTCTTGACTAGCTCTTGTGTGGTTTGGAAGACCAGGTCTAATATGGTCTTGACTAGCTCTTGTGTGGTTTGGAAGACCAGGTCTAATATGGTCTTGACTAGCTCTTGTGTGGTTTGGAAGACCAGGTCTAATACGGTCTTGACTAGCTCTTGTGTGGTTTGGAAGACCAGGTCTAATATGGTCTTGACTAGCTCTTGTGTGGTTTGGAAGACCAGGTCTAATATGGTCTTGACTAGCTCTTGTGTGGTTTGGAAGACCAGGTCTAATATGGTCTTGACTAGCTCTTGTGTGGTTTGGAAGACCAGGTCTAATATGGTCTTGACTAGCTCTTGTGTGGTTTGGAAGACCAGGTCTAATATGGTCTTGACTAGCTCTTGTGTGGTTTGGAAGACCAGGTCTAATATGGTCTTGACTAGCTCTTGTGTGGTTTGGAAGACCAGGTCTAATATGGTCTTGACTAGCTCTTGTGTGGTTTGGAAGACCAGGTCTAATATGGTCTTGACTAGCTCTTGTGTGGTTTGGAAGACCAGGTCTAATATGGTCTTGACTAGCTCTTGTGTGGTTTGGAAGACCAGGTCTAATATGGTCTTGTCTTGTGGTGTGGTTTGGAAGACCAGGTCTAATATGGTCTTGACTAGCTTTTGTGTGGTTTGGAAGACCAGGTCTAATATGGTCTTGACTAGCTCTTGTGTGGTTTGGAAGACCAGGTCTAATACGGTCTTGACTAGCTCTTGTGTGGTTTGGAAGACCAGGTCTAATATGGTCTTGACTAGCTCTTGTGTGGTTTGGAAGACCAGGTCTAATATGGTCTTGACTAGCTCTTGTGTGGTTTGGAAGACCAGGTCTAATATGGTCTTGACTAGCTTTTGTGTGGTTTGGAAGACCAGGTCTAATATGGTCTTGACTAGCTCTTGTGTGGTTTGGAAGACCAGGTCTAATATGGTCTTGACTAGCTCTTGTGTGGTTTGGAAGACCAGGTCTAATATGGTCTTGACTAGCTTTTGTGTGGTTTGGAAGACCAGGTCTAATATGGTCTTGACTAGCTCTTGTGTGGTTTGGAAGACCAGGTCTAATACGGTCTTGACTAGCTCTTGTGTGGTTTGGAAGAACAGGTCTAATATGGTCTTGACTAGCTCTTGTGTGGTTTGGAAGACCAGGTCTAATATGGTTTTGACTAGCTCTTGTGTGGTTTGGAAGACCAGGTCTAATACGGTCTTGACTAGCTTTTGAGTGGTTTGGAAGACCAGGTCTAATATGGTCTTGACTAGCTTTTGAGTGGTTTGGAAGACCAGGTCTAATACGGTCTTGACTAGCTTTTGAGTGGTTTGGAAGACCAGGTCTAATACGGTCTTGACTAGCTTTTGTGTGGTTTGGAAGACCAGGTCTGTTGTGTATCTCATGAATACATTATCTTTGGCCTTCTCCTTAGCAGATACTGCATATAGAAGCAATCTAAGTATTATTATTATTATTATTATTATTATTTTTATTATTATTCTGGTAGTTGTGAGAGCTGAGAGATTATGTAGACCTGTTTAATTTCTTCTTGAGTAAGGGAGACCAATTTAACTTTTGCTTCTTATTCATCATGTATAGATGATTCCCTTTGGGCTCTCTCTCTCTCTCTCTCTCTCAATCCCAGGCTCTCTCTCCTTCCTTCTTAACTCACCTCTCCCCTCTGTTCCAGGCTCTCTCCTTCCCTCCTGGCTCTTCCTTAAGTCTTCCTCTTCTCGTTAATTCTTCTTCATTCTTAACAGGGATGGGAGTAGAGGACTAGACACAGTGAGAAATAATATTTCCCAGAGACAGTATTTCAGTATTTACATATACAAGTATTTTTTTTTCTTTGGCATGATATACAAATCTTTCTTTGGCATGATATACAAATCTTTCTACATGTGCTGGACGTCAGGATTTCATTTGCATTTTGACAGTCTTGTGAAAACTGCGCGCGCGCACACACACACACACACACACACACACACACACACACACACACACACACACACACACACACACAAACACAAACACAAACACACACGGGAGACATGATAACGACATATAAAATACTGCGTGGAATAGACAAGGTGGACAAAGACAGGATGTTCCAGGGAGGGGACACAGAAACAAGAGGCCACAATTGGAAGTTGAAGACACAAATGAGTCAGAGAGATAGTAGGAAGTATTTCTTCAGTCATAGAGTTGTAAGGCAGTGGAATAGCCTAGAAAATGACGTAGTGGAGGCAGGAACCATACACAGTTTTAAGACGAGGTTTGATAAAGCTCATGGAGCGGGGAGAGAGAGGGCCTAGTAGCAACCGGTGAAGAGGCGGGGCCAGGAGCTAGGACTCGACCCCTGCAACCACAAATAGGTGAGTACAAATAGGTGAGTACACGATAAAGCTCTTGGAGCAGGGAGAATGGACCTAGTAGCGACCAGCGAAGAGGCGGGGGCCAAGAGCTGTGACTCGACTTTTGCAACCACAAATAGGTGGGTACACACATAGAAATGAATACTCTCGGACGAAAAGAGAGGCTGATAACACCTAGAGAATGCCAAACATCGAAAGACAATATGAACCAAAGTTATTATGCAGTCACGTGAGACGGAACACGAGACTAAAGGACCAGGTATTAAGACCGAAAGAGAAAAGCCCTCACAATGGCTGGGAAGTCTGTGAGGAACTTAAAGAATGGTATGAGGAGGTAGTCTCTACGGAAATTGTGATATTAACAGAATCACAGGAGAATTGTTCACCATATTTAGCTCCTAGACACACAACAGGAGTAATGGTAGGACCCTAATGGGCATAATTCACTGACTTTTTTTGAGTTATCCTAATTAATTTACCCATGTATGATAATTATACTTATGTGTACCTGTGCCTAGATAAAACTACTAACTAGTGAAGAAACTACTGAGTGAGTTAGATATGTCGAAGGCAATAGGACCAAGAAATCTCTTTCCTCGGAGTCTGAATACGGGAGAAGCACTGTTTACACCACCAGTTAAAATACTCAGGTCAGTTGGTAGAGGCAACTGCCAGAGTGGAAGACAACAAACGCTCTCCCAGTGTTAAAAGAGAACAGGCAAATAGCATTAAACTACAGATCTCTGACACTGACATGCTACGTAATGGAATGGATATGATAATCATAAGAAGCGCCAAACCCGTCTGGGTCATTCAGCACAAGGAGTGGTTGAGGCTGCAATTTTCGTCTGGTAATACTGAAACATCTCAACTAGGTTTCACGAATTAAATAAAACAGTTCAACGTAATGCATGTCAAGAAGCCACCATTGAGCAGTACCTGGGGTAGAGATCTTGACAACATTAACAAGGGATTACCCGATAATACATTACTAATGTATAAGACTCGTGTGCAACTCGGATAAATACACAAATAACCCGCACATAAAAGACAGAAGCTTACGACGACGTTTCGGTCCGACTTGGACCATTGACAAAGTCGGACCGAAACGTCGTCGTAAGCTTCTGTCTTTTATGTGCGGGTTATTTGTGTATCGTTCCAGTCACGGTATTGTGCCTTTTTGTTATTTATAACTCGGATAAATATTTGCTTAACTACTGCCACTAGTGGGCCTCGTCTCCTGTGATGCAGCCTCGTCCAGTGTTACGTCTGATTCACCACTGACTTATCGGTATTGTATGAAATTAATATGAAAAGTTGTTAGTGAAAAGCGATGAAGATGAAAGAAAATATATTCTAAATGGAAATGTCAGTGGCCTGTGAGGTTGGAGCGGAAAATAACTGATAATCCACCAACATCTCTTCCCTATCGTCCCTTCTGTATGAATTTTCTAAACCCGTAAGTGCACCATGCTGTTCAATTATATGCTTCAACGCAAACACTCGAATCACGCATTTACTTTTCCCCCCTTGTGTGTGTGTGTGTGTGTGTGTGTGTGTGTGTGTGTGTGTGTGTGTGTGTGTGTGTGTTTTAACTAGCCATGTTTCACTGCAGTAATATTTATGTTTATTTATTCTTTTGACATTTCTGTCATTCACTTTACACAGTATATTCAACACAATCGTTTCCCCATAATTATTCCACTAGTGTTCTCTTTCCCTTTATAAAATAGAAGAGTGCAAAGTGAGAAACCACCGGGACAGAGATCTGAGAGAATTGAAATACGGGTGAGAGAGATGTGTATATTGCAGTTTTAGTCTCAGAAACCCTGGTCTGGTCTCTCAGACAGCATCTCATAACCTCTTCATCAGGTCTCTCAGACAGCATCTCATAACCTCTTCATCAGGTCTCTCAGACAGCATCTCATAACCTCTTCATCAGGTCTCTCAGACAGCTCATCACTCTCATCACTATCTCTACAAACTAAGAAGCACATCTTCAAAAACTTTTTTTTTCAATTTGCAGCCAAAATTGCTGATTAATAACTTTACCCTACTTTCATTTTTATGGCACTTTTTGTTTTACCACTCTTTTAATAATTTTCTTTATTCGCACTCTACACTTGCATTATAGTATTTTACATTGTAAAAACCTTTTCAGTGCCAGATTTTTCATTCCTAAGACCCTTTTCAACTTATCACTCTGTCAATTATTCCAGTTCTGTCATGCTTCCATCCTCCTTTCAATACAAATTTGTGCCGCACGCACTAGTAATCCTGTCTTAAACCCGCATCATATCTCATCACGTCAACTTCCCAGTGATCGCATTCCCTCATTCTAGTCAGCTTGTCTTCCAGTATCTATCAATTCCTCTCACTAACCATCTCCTCTAAATCACGATTTTTTACCCTACAGGTATTGTTTAGTTCTTATTCTCTCACATACACTCGTGACAAAATTCTTTTAGCTCTTTCGTGGATAAGAAACGTATGCACATTTTTTTTAGTTTGCCTCCGAAGTGGCTACCTTATCGTACATCCCGTATACATTCTGTGGACGGTAGCGCAAGAGCTTATGGATACACAAAAGGCCTAGGAACTAGGCTCCCAAAAGATTTACATGCGTACATTGGATATATATCTACAGTTCACGTATCTGTTACAAGCAGATTTAAGCAGTGATCAAGACATTCGTTAAGAAAACGTTTCGCCTCAAGTGGCTTTTTCGGGCCTTTAGGTCTGAAGAAGCCACTAGTAGCGAAACGTTTCCTTAAGAAATGTTTTGATCAGTGCATAAGCGTCTTTTACCTACAAGTTATTCATCAGTCTGGATGAATCCCAGCTTCATCCAGACTGTTAGACTGAACATTTCCTGAAGGACTGATCACCTCAAAATACCACTACTACTGCTACACGTCTTCCACCGTTTCCACCATTACTCTCCAGATTGAATTGGTAAAGCCACTAGTCGACGAAATATCTCCACAAAGAAGATTCCCAAGTGTTGCCCATGTGTCAAAGTTATCTACTTGTCTTTTTTTTTATTTTTTTTATTAGCACATCGGCCGAGTCCCACCAAGGCAGGGTGGCCCGAAAAAGAAAAACTTTCACCATCATTCACTCCATCACCGTCTTGCCAGAAGGGTGCTTTACACTACAGTTTTTAAACTGCAACATTAACACCCCTCCTTCAGAGTGCAGGCACTGTACTTCCCATCTCCAGGACTCAAGTCCGGCCTGCCGGTTTCCCTGAATCCCTTCATAAATGTTACTTTGCTCACACTCCAACAGCACGTCAAGCATTAAAAACCATTTGTCTCCATTCACTCCTATCAAATACGCTCACGCATGCTTGCTGGAAGTCCAAGCCCCTCGCACACAAAACCTCTTTTACCCGTTCCCTCCAACCTTTCCTAGGCCGACCCCTACCCCGTCTTCCCTCCACTACAGATTTATACACTCTGAGTCATTCTGTTTCGTTCCATTCTCTCTACATGTCCTAACCACCTCAACAACCCTTCCTCAGCCCTCTGGACAACAGTTTTGGCAATTCCGCACCTCCTCCTAACTTCCAATCTACGAATTCTCTGCATTATATTCACACCACACATTGCCCTCAGACATAACATCTCCACTGCCTCCAGCCTTCTCCTCGCTGCAACATTCATCACCCATGCTTCGCACCCATATAAGAGCGTTGGTAAAACTATACTCTCATACATTCCCCTCTTTGCCTCCAAGGACAAAGTTCTTTGTCTCCACAGACTTCTAAGTGCACCACTCACCCTTTTCCCCTCATCAATTCTATGTTTCACCTCATCTTTCATAGACCCATCCGCTGACACGTCCACTCCCAAATATCTGAATACATTCACCTCCTCCATACTCTCTCCCTCCAATCTGATATCCAATCTTTCATCACCTAATCTTTTTGTTATCCTCATAACCTTACTCTTTCCTATATTCACTTTTAATTTTCTTCTTTTACATACCCTACCAAATTCATCCACCAACCTCTGCAACTTCTCTTCAGAATCTCCCAAAAGCACAGTATCATCAGCAAAGAGCAGCTGTGACAACTCCCACTATGTGTTTGATTCTTTATCTTTTAACTCCACGCCTCTTGCCAAGACCCTCGCATTTACTTCTCTTACAACCCCATCTATAAATGTATTGAACCACGGTGACGTCACACATCCTTGTCTAAGGCCTACGTTGACTGGGAAATAATCTCCCTCTTTCTTACGTACTCTAACTTGAGCCTCACTATCCTCGTAAAAACTCTTCACTGCTTCCAGTAACCTACCACCTACACCATACACCTGCAACATCTGCCACAAAATATGAAACCATCAAACCAATTACATCCTTTTACTCTTTCAAGATCAAACTCTCTCGCTGCTTTCAACGTTTTTTTCCTTTGTGTTAAGACATACAGCTTCCTTTCATTCATAAAATTAAGCCAGCTTCTTTTATTTTTCATCTCTCTACTATTTTCACGCATATTCAAAAAACTCAGAATGAAAATGATCTTTCTGTATTTTTAGTAATTTTACACACGAATTGGACACGGGTTGTTCAGTGCGTAAAATAGATCACTGAATAGTTTTAGTCGCGTAGTGAGTATGACTCGTAGTAACATGTGAGAGAGAATTGTCCACGAGAGTAGCATGCGGGTACTGGTAGTGAAAAATTGACAATGTTAGGAACGGAATCTGCTTAAAGAGCTGAGTAACCTACAGTGTCCCGTAGCTCGATCGCTAGAGCACTCAACACACACACACACACACTGAGGTCCGGGGTTCGAATCTCCTCCGGTACTGCTGGAAAACATTAAGGACGTGTTTCCACAAGACACCTGCTGTCCCTGTACCCCTTCACCCATCAGTTTAAAATGGGTACCTGGGTGTTAGTCGACTCGTGTGGGTCGCATCCTGGGACAAAACTGACCTAATTTGCCCGAAATGATCAGCATAACAAGCGGCTCTCTATATAGTAGTAGGTCATTGATGTCAGTTAGGCCTTTATACCTTGTACTTGTAGTAAATAAAGATATTATATTATAAAGGTTCCAGTGCTATATAAACACAACAGAACCCCCATCAGCTCATGGTTTTTGGTATTTAGTCGCAAGAATAGTCACGAGGGAAGGAACGTAACTTTATCACAGGAAATGGAAAAAGGCTTCAATGCATAAGCGTCCATCTTTCTGCCTTCGCTTCGACTCCATGAACATCAGGATTAGTAATAATGGTGGAATTACCAACAAAAATATTAGGTAAATGGACACAGATGCAACTAATGTGACATGTTATTGTGGCAACGTTTCGCTCTCCAGGAGCTTTGTCAGGCCGAAGACTTGACAGACTCCTGGACAATAAGA
This sequence comes from Cherax quadricarinatus, assembly GCF_038502225.1. Taxonomy (NCBI): domain Eukaryota; kingdom Metazoa; phylum Arthropoda; class Malacostraca; order Decapoda; family Parastacidae; genus Cherax; species Cherax quadricarinatus. Next base: position 8,032,376 of record NC_091307.1, read on the forward strand.
TGCTACTAATATGACAATAAAATGTCACATTAGTTGCATCTGTGTCCATTTACACAACACCAATGTACTGAACACCTTCAAGACTGAAAAATTTGCCAAGTATGTAACGACTATTTTTATTACATAGACGTTTCTCCAACCACTGGCTTTACCAGCAGGTGTTCTGTGCCGTTGTCTAGGTGAATCTGAAGCACAGGCAGGTGGAAGTGGTATTGTATACTGGAGTCAGATGAGGTGCAGCAGATGAAGGCATTGTCATCCCCTCTCAACCCCTGCACCACCCCTCGCAACCCCTGCATCACCCCTCTCAAACCTGCAGCACCCCTCACAACCGCTGCATCACCCCTCACAACCGCTGCATCACCCCTCACAACCCCTGCATCACCCATCACAACCCCTGCATCACCCATCACAACCCCTGCATCACCCCTCACAACCCTTGTATCACCCCTTCTCAACCCTTGCACCGCCCCTCTCAACCCTGGCACAACTCCTCTCAACCCCTGCATCACTGCTCAAGCCCTACCCCACCTTAGCATATTAATTCCCCCACCATTCTTTAAAAGACCTCCCACCATTCTTTAAAAGGCCTCCCACTATTCTCTAAAAGACCTCCCACTATTCTCTAAAAGACCTCCCACATTTCGCTTACCACTCCGAGGAGCCAGCCTCCTCCAGCCAAAACAAAAACAAAATCTCCATTCTTTGCCACTATCTTGCACCTTCATGTTGCCATCCTGACAATGGGAGTCAAGGAGGACTTGGAGACTATCCATCAAGGAATTGACCAACAAACACTATCCTTCCTGCTCCATCCCAACCCTGGGCCTCCGGCTGGTTCTCGCTCCCCACGCTAAGACAATGGCGAAATATTGTTTTTTAATATGCCGGGAACAAGACTTGCATACGCCAAAGTAGGTTTAGAGGGAACGAAGGTACGAGAGAGAGGATGATGAAAGGGGGAGAAAATGGAAATGGGAGATGGGACGGAAGAGGGGAAAGGGGATGAAAGGGCAAGTTGAGAGGGTAATAGCTGCTGCAACTACTATCTCAAAGACACAAACGAAGGTGATGTTCAGGGTTTTTTTTTATTAAAAAATGGGCACATCTGCAGGTTTCTGCTTCCCTGTTCTATTATAATTACATCGCGGGAGTAAAATTTTAGCTATAATTCCTTTTCTATATGATAGTTACAGCGTTGGTATAAAAGTTAGCTATGTGTCCTTGTTTTTGTTGATACTATATCGTGGGAGTAAAAGTTAGCTATGCATACCTGTCACAATCTCGAGTCTGCTTAAAAGGAAGTATATTGTAGTGTATGTGATGAAGGCTTTCACATGCTAGGGAGTGTTTAATGTGACGAGATCATACTTTCTTAACAGTAACGCTAGATGGGATCGCACACTTTCTTAAGATACAAAAGCCTTATAATCAAGAATAGTGAAGAAATGACGAAACACTGTACAGATGCAGCTATCATGGGGACAACGTTTGATTCTAGTTAGAGCTTTTATATATATATATATATATATATATATATAAGAAAAAAATTTGGAGTGAGTTAATCAAGTTAAGAAAGCCTAGGGAAAGTATGGATTTGTCAGTTAAAAACAGAGTAGGGGAGTTAGTAGATGGGGAGAGGGAGGTATTAGGTAGATGGCGAGAATATTTTGAGGAACTTTTAAATGTTGAGGAAGAAAGGGAGGCGGTAATTTCATGCACTGGCCAGGGAGGTATACCATACCATCTTTTAGGAGTGAAGAAGAGCAGAATTTAAGTGTGGTGGAGGTACGTGAGGCATTACGTAGAATGAAAGGGGGTAAAGCAGCTGGAACTGATGGGATCATGACAGAAATGTTAAAAGCAGGGGGGGGGGTTATAGTGGTGGAGTGGTTGGTACTTTTGTTTAATAAATGTATGAAAGAGGGGAAGGTACCTAGGGATTGGCGGAGAGCATGCATATTCCCTTTATTTAAAGGGAAGGGGGACAAAAGAGATTGTAAAAATTATAGAGGAATAAGTTTACTGAGTATACCAGGAAAAGTGTACGGTAGGGTTATAATTGAAAGAATTAGAGGTAAGACAGAATGTAGAATTGCAGACGAGCAAGGAGGCTTCAGAGTGGGTAGGGGATGTGTAGATCAAGTGTTTACATTGAAGCATATATGTGAACAGTATTTAGATAAAGGTAGGGAAGTTTTTATTGCATTTATGGATTTAGAAAAGGCATATGATAGAGTGGATAGAGGAGCAATGTGGCAGATGTTGCAAGTATATGGAATAGGTGGTAAGTTAGTAAATGCTGTAAAGAGGTTTTATGAGGATAGTGAGGTTCAGGTTAGGGTGTGTAGAAGAGAGGGAGACTACTTCTCGGTAAAAGTAGGTCTTAGACAGGGAAGTGTAATGTCACCATGGTTGTTTAATATATTTATAGATGGGGTTGTAAAAGAAGTAAATGCAAGGGTGTTTGGGAGAGGGGTGGGATTAAATTATGGGGAATCAAATTCAAAATGGGAATTGACACAGTTACTTTTTGCTGATGATACTGTGCTTATGGGAGATTCTAAAGAAAAATTGCATAGGTTAGTGGATGAGTTTGAGAATGTGTGTAAAAGTAGAAAGTTGAAAGTGAACATAGAAAAGAGTAAGGTGATGAGGGTATCAAATGATTTAGATAAAGAAAAATTGGATATCAAATTGGGGAAGAGGAGTATGGAAGAAGTGAATGCTTTCAGATATTTGGGAGTTGACGTGTCGGCGCATGGATTTATGAAGGATAAGGTTAATCATAGAATTGATGAGGGAAAAAAGGTGAGTGGTGCGTTGAGGTATATGTGGAGTCAAAAAACGTTATCTATGGAGGCAAAGAAGGGAATGTGTGAAAGTATAGTAGTACCAACACTCTTATATGGATGTGAAGCTTGGGTTGTAAATGCTGCAGTGAGCAGGCTGTTGGAGGCAGTGGAGATGTCCTGTCTAAGGGCAATGTGTGGTGTAAATATTATGCAGAAAATTCGGAGTGTGGAAATTAGGAGAAGGTGTGGAGCTAATAAAAGTATTAGAGGGCTGAAGAGGGGATGTTGAGGTGGTTTGGTCATTTAGAGAGAATGGATCAAAGTAGAATGACATGGAAAGCATATAAATCTATAGGGGAAGGAAGGAGGGGTAGGGGTCGTCCTCGAAAGGGTTGGAAAGAGGGGGTAAAGGAGGTTTTGTGGGCGAGGGGCTTGGACTTCCAGCAAGCGTGCATGATACTTGGGACCTGACGATCTGTTGGAGTGTGAGCAGGGTAATATTTAGTAAAGGGATTCAGGGAAACCGGTTATTTTCATATAGTCGGACTTGAGTCCTGGAAATGGGAAGTACAATGCCTGCACTTTAAAGGAGGGGTTTGGGATATTGGCAGTTTGGAGGAATATGTTGTGTATCTTTATATGTGTATGCTTCTAGACTGTTGTATTCTGAGCACCTCTGCAAAAACAGTGATAATGTGTGAGTGTGGTGAAAGTGTTGAATGATGATGAAAGTATTTTCTTTTTTGGGGATTTTCTTTCTTTTTTGGGTCACCCTGCCTCGGTGGGAGACGGCCGAATTGTTGAAATTATATATATATATATATATATATATATATATATATATATATATATATATATATATATATATATATATATATATACCGTTCTACATAGAAACATTGTTGCAAAAAAAACTTGTTCTTCAATGCCTCTTTTTCTCTGCTGAGTCACTTTTTAATTTTTATTTGATTAATGAAATTATTGTGACTATTTTTGTGTGTTTTTTTTTTCTGATGCATAAAAATTAAAAAAAAAAATAGGTATTTCAAGGCTACCCAAAATGCTCTGCATAAACATGGGACTTTATATACTGTATGTCAGTGACATCATTTTTTCCTTGCTAATTGTAAATCATTCTTTGCAGAAATATTTTTTCCTATAAATTTCCTTTAATATCCTTGCATTGTCGTCCTAAGCTTCTCTATTTCTGGTTTCTTTTAACCTGTTTACTCAAATATCTTTAATTCACTCTTGTCCTTTACTTCTCCCTCCCTCCACGCCTGGCTGAATCTCGGCTTTTGCTGCATTTCTCCTTCCCTTCTTAGTGTCTGCTTCTGTAGTCTAGTTTTGTGTCCTCTCCCTCCTCTCCCACCAAAACTTAGTCTTCAACAAGGTTATCAAAGATGACTTACACACGTGTGTTACAGTTTGATATCGTTGTTGCCAAGATGTATAGCCTTCTCAGCAGGGCTCTTTGGTCGAAATGCAGGAGCAGAAGCCTGCTGAGCAGGCGGTACCTGTCGTTAATAAAGATACCATACTGCTGGAAATATGTCTTACTTATCTACTCGTTGTTGTTATGTGTTATTAATTTAGAGGAAATAAAGACTCATCACTGTGATCACATTCCATAGTCAGTTCTACACATAATTCATTTTGAGTGAAGGTTAATTATTATTATTATTATTACTAATATTATTATGGGGGAGCGCTAAACTCAGAGGGATTATACAGCGCTTGTGGGGGAGGGATGGAAAGCATTCAGGCTTAATTCAAGGAATTAGAGCACAGACCCAATTCCCTTGATCAAGATTCCCTCACCAGCATCAAAGAACCTCCCTTGAGGGGTGGGAGTCAAGGTCAAGACTCGGCGACTCATTCTCATTTGTCATTCTTAAAGTTTTCCCTCACGTGTCAATCCGTAAAGTTTTTTATTACAATAAATGTCACTGACTGAAATCCTTTATGATACTGTAACTAGACTTGTTTTTGCCCGGGTTGTTTTCCCTGCAGGTGTCTACATGATTCTCATTGGTAGGAAAAAGACATACGACAAAAGGAGACCCTTTATCGTTGTGACGTTTCACCTACAAGCGGCTTTATCAAGAACAGGGGATATACAAAACATCGACGTATGTATGGTAGTGGAGAAAGGTAGCCACATCAGACGCTGCTACCCCCACATGCACTATCCTCGGCCCCCTGCTGATGTTCAGTGGGAACTACACAGCACTGCTGTTATACTCTTGGTGTCTTCAGTTGTTAATATTCCTACGCAGTCTTTCAACTGGTAAGGTAAAGTTTGTCAGGAAATAGGACAAGTGTTTATTGACGCGGGTCTTAGTCATATGATGACCCACAGCTGGAGCTTTTGGTTATCTGACCGAGGTCTTCAACTCCCAGGGCTTTATAAGTTTCTTGACTCAATGGGCAAATTTCCTAAATTTGCTTGTAACAGATAAATGAACAGTACATATAAATCCAAATGTACCCCTGTTAACCCTTTTGGGGGCCTAGTTTCTAGGCATTTTGTGTATCCATATGCCCTTGTGCTACCGTTCACAGGATGGGTTTTAGATTTTCCCATTTCCATGGCAAAATCTAAAATCTCCTTTTCTTAGCTTTAATATCCCTTCTTTCTCGTTGTTTTCATTTTTAGCACTTCAGTTTACACCCTCGGGAAAGTTACCCCTATGAATGTCAACTCAGTGAACTCTGTAATGACTGGATGGTCCTCTGATGCTCTGTCTAAGTGCCTTTAATATGGAATATAAGCTATATAAATTTAAGTAGCGCATTCTTATCCTACTGGCGTCAATACATTTTCGCTTCTCGGTGCGATTTAGGGATTTCCTGGAGTTGGATATCGCTGTGGGGAGTTGTGCTTCAGCATAATGTGGATAAGCAGTGGTGAGGAGGACTGGAAGCCTACAAGGTAAGGGTTCAGATGGGAAAAGTTTAACGGGTTATGGTGAGGAGCCCTCGAATATTACAGCTGAGTAGAATATGTTGGCTCGTGTAAGATCGATGTTGGGTGATACGAGGGATGTAAGCATAAAAAAAAAATTAAGTAAATTTGTAAGATGGGAAAGAGAGGGAGGGAGGGAGCTGTATTAGTGGTCAGGGAGCTGAAAGTAGCGGGTTGTGTACTTTGGGGTAGAATGGGCGAGAAGTCGATATTGTTGAAGACTGGGGGAGGCTGGAAAAACGTATTGTGAGACCAACAAACTGTGGAGCAACAAGGCCTGTACAGCTCGGGACATTTATTAAAGGAAACGTTTCGCTACAATTGGCTTCTTCAGGACTAAAGAACTCACTCGTGCCGAAACGTTTCCTATAATAAACGTCCTGAACAGTACACAATCGCTTTTTTTTTTCCAGCCGGGATATGTTTAGACAACACCTATATCAAAACAGTTTAATGAAATCGCTACAAAAACGTAATAATATGTATTAAATATATGTAAAACAGATGGATATAAAATATAAGTAACGTGAATTGCTAATAACAAAAGTTCCTTACATTCTACTTAAAAAACGAACGAATTCTAAAATATTAAATACTGTTGGACAGCTTAACTAGAGTCGTGTGGATGACAGCTGACAAGAGGCAATTGACTCTGTGTGTGTCGTGGTGAACTGGTTTGATTGCGTGGCCAAGTTACCCCTGTAATCTGACGAGTGGTACATGTCTGGTCATGAGCTATAATGCTTATTGCCATGCGAGGCTAGGAAAAAAATCTTGACAATTCTAATCTGCCAAGTGGCGCATGTCTTGTCATGAGTACAAATGCGCATTGCCATGCGAGGCTAGGAAAAAAATCTTGACAATTCTAATCTGCCAAGTGGCGCATGTCTTGTCATGAGTACAAATGCGCATTGCCATGCGAGGCTAGGAAAAAAATCCTGATAATTCTAATCTGCCAAGTGCAACATGTCTAATCATGAGCAGAAATGCGTATTGCCATGCGAGGATCGTTTTTTTTTTTTTTTTTTTTTTTTTTTTTTTTTTTTTTTTTTTTAATTTTAGCAAGTGATTTCCAATCACCCAGATGTCCACTCACGAAAGTGCTGCGTGAAACCTTCGTTATCTTCGTGTGTGTATGCTTGTTTGTGCTTGTGTGTGCGTGTTCTCGCGTATACATGTAAGCGTATGTACGGGGATGAGTGTACCTGTGGGTGCATAAAAAATATTTTTGTGCACACAAGCTTAGTTTTCTGTGCACATACATGTGTGTGTGTCCACGCTTGTGTGTGTATGTGCGCGCGTGTGTGCAACAAACTATTAATTTTTATAAGGGAGAATAATGAAGCGATGTTATCGACTTCTTTCCTCTTCACTCTTTTCTTGCTTCACTCTCTTCTTTCATTCTCTTCTTCAGTCTTCCTTCACTATCATTTCCCTCCCACCCCTTTCTTCCCCCTTATTTTTTCCTCCCACCCCATTTCTTCCCCATCATGTCCCCTACCCCTGCCTCTCCCATCCCTTTCATAATTCAGTGAACCTGCCCCAGAAATTACTAACAAACTAATTACGTTACTCGCTAGGTGATCAAGCAAATAAGTGGTAGCCAGCGTTAGGTCTAAGTAGGTCGTCAACAGCCTGGTAGAACCACCACACCACAATGTTCCTGGAGTAAACGTGTCTTAATCGGAAGACCAGGTCTTCAAGCAAGACTCCTAGTGAGCAGAGGATCTTGTAGCTGTAGGAACCTGTGCTTTAGCATTGTACTCTGAATTAAATTGACAGAGCAACCTGTAACACTGGACAGAGCAACCTGTAACACTGGACAGAGCAACCTGTAACACTGGACAGAGCAACCTGTAACACTGGACAGAGCAACCTGTAACACTGGACAGAGCAACCTGTAACACTGGACAGAGCAACCTGTAACACTGGACAGAGCAACCTGTAACACTGGACAGATCAACCTGTAACACTGGACAGAGCAACCTGTAACACTGGACAGAGCAACCTGTAACAATGGACAGAGAAACTGTAACAATGAATAGAACAACTATAACAACTGACAGAACAACCTGCAACAATGAACCTGTAACAATGCACAGAGTCAACCTGTTATAATGAACAGCCAACATTAATTACGTGATGTTAAAGGCGCCACGAACAGGGATGACAACTGCTAGTTTTCACATGGCTTTCTCTACCCATGATTAACATAGCAACAGATGCAGCTGTATTCTCGTTAAAAGATAAGAAATATAAACCTTCCACACTTCTGTCTTTATCCTTCATTTTCACCCTCTCCTCCTCCTCCTCCTCTGGAAGGTCTCGTCTAATTTGTATAGTTGTATAATAGGCTTCCACTTCCACCGGGTCTCCTGATTTCTAGAGTCGCTCTTCTGCTGCTCTGTTAGGTTAGGTAAGGTTTGTCAGGAAACAGGACAAATGTTTCCTGACGAGGATTTCTCTATCTCAATATTTGTCATTCTTATTTTTCTCATTTCTCCCATCTTGCCTATGTCCCACCATAAGCTTTCCCATGTTGTCATCCACTGAGAATTTCGCTATCTCATTTATGTGTTCTTTTATTCTTTCTATTCTTGAATTTTTATTTTATTTTCTGCACAGTCAAAAACAATAACTTTTTTTTCCTGTTAATATTCTCCCTCAACTGTTCACAAATTATTTACAATCTCCTTTTTCATTTCAAAACTAATGTTTATTCTGCCAGTAATCTCCTGAGTCTAATAATTACCACCCGCAGTTTATCTCTGTGTTGTCTTAGCTGATTTTGGCCTAATTAGTTTCTATTTTAAGCTTTATATCCTTCTAGATTTTTCATGTCCTCAGAGCTATTGTTTGACAATATCTGAGATATTCAGATATTGTCAAACAATAACAGCGCAAGTTCTGAATATCAGCACAAGTGTTTCCTGATGCGGGTCTTAGTCATATGATGACCCGCAGCTGGAGCTTTTGGTTATCTGACCGAGGCCTTCCGCTGGCTTACCTGTCCACCCTTTCAAAAATCATGGTTATGATTATAACCATTAGGATTTTTTTTTTTTGTATTCTTCCAAGCCTTTTATATCTTCTTTATTAATTCATTTTTAACTAAATCTTGATCTATATCCTATTTTTTTTTTTACCAGCTTGCTCTTTTTGTGTGTGTTCTATTTTTTTTTATCTCAAAATTGCGTTTTCTTTATTAAATTTGTCTTCGAGTCATTCCTGTCTTGCATTTGTTACAATGTTATTTCTTGCACTTGGCATTATCGCACTTGCTCTCGCATCCAGTCTCGGGCTGTAGCACTCACACACTTTCTCGTATTTTGCTCTCACACGTGACTTCTACATAAAAAATCCTCAAAGGAATTAATAAGAGCTGACAGAAACAGATTGAATTCAGAGGACAAGGATCAAGGAGAAACAGGTGGAAACTGAAGACTCAGGTGAGCCATCGGGATGTAAGGAAGAATTTCTATAGTCGCAGAATGGCTGAATGTGGAGTGACTTAGATGAGACAGTAGAGGAGGCGGCAAAATCAATACACAGCTTCAAGAGTAGATATGATAAGCCCCAAGAGGCCATAAATCAGTGACGCCGACCAAAATGGTCAGCCAGGAGATGAGTCTCGACTCTCGCAAACACAAATCGGCGAGAACAAATCAGCGAGTACATTCTTGTACTCGTCCAATATAGTAAAAGCATCATTCCCCCCTCCCCCCACTTCCTCCCTACGAAGGGATACTCTGCGGTGAAGAGCTCTCCATCCAAGAAATTGGAGCTACCTTCCCCTTCCCCCCTCCTGAAATCAAACCAGATTACCTCCCCTTGGGGTTTAGCGAGTACCCATGAATATAATCACGCAACTTTATTGGGCTTTCAGCTTTTTTCATCATCTGCAGTAGCACTATTTGCCGTATGAACAGGCTTTTTTCCTGCTCTGTACCTTGTTAATTGACCTTTTCTGGCCTCTGACCTCTGGAATTATTTCTTTTGACCTCTGGAATCAGCGTTCCTGTCACCCGAAATGACCTTTACGCCCTATACAACTGAATATGTTGACTAATTAAAATTACCAGTGAACCAGAGAGAGAGAGAGAGAGAGAGAGAGAGAGGGAGAGAGGGAGAGGGAGGGAGGGAGGGAGAGAGATTGATTGATTCATGAGGGCTCATATGCTGTGTTCACCTTCATTTCTGTTGCTCCTGCATGCTGTGCCTCCTAATCTCCTGATACTCCGTTTGTACTCCGCAGACGCTCAATTACCCGTTTGGGTTTAGGGTTTTCCCCTGTGATAATACCAACATGTCCTGCCAACTTGAGTATTCCCCTACCATAGTAACATTCTTAATAATCAAATTTCCCAATTCGATAAATATAATAGCCTGCCATAGAACATGACGGTCTCATCACCCATCTTCAGCACTCAGCTGGAATACGACTGGTAGTCCAGCGGTCGCTCTGAGTAGCTAACCAGATGATGATGGAAGTAACTCTGTCCATAGGCGTGACTTCAGTATTTTCTGGCCAGCATAACAGTTCCTTAGTTGACGAATGCTGAGAGAGGATGGGAGTTGGTGGAAGACTGTATCCCAGGGCAGACCACATTTCTGGAATGGTGGTGGCAAGTTCCTGGAGTTTGATACTTGAGTATTTGGCTTTAGTTACGATGGTGATTTATTCCTGAAGAAGCTAAGTTGAAGTAAGTCACATTAGGCACCCAGTGTCTTAAACGCAGTTGTAATTTCAAAGACAGTTGATAAAGCGCCACCGTGGGTGAAATGCCGTAAGATAGAGATGGTCAATTTAAAAAAAAAAAAAGAAGTATTTGAAATTTCCAGACTTATTCTAACAAGAAGACTTGTGTTTCCAGCATGATTAGGCAGCTCTAAAATCTTTTCATAAGTTTTGCATATCTTAATAATTATTTTTCATTCCATTAGTTCCCAGACGGATGGTTTGAAAGACAAAACGTTACCTGCATATATGACAGTATAAAGCAGTGCAAGTATGTTTCTGGACACTGTTTCGCTCACTGGTCACAGGGGAGATTTTTTGTCATGACACAGAAAAGCTCGCCTGGTTCTGCAGATATATATATATAATATATATATATATATATATATATATATATATATATATATATATATATATATATATATATATATAATATATATGTCGTGCCGAATATGTAAAACTGGTCAGTTAGCAAGAACTCATTTAAAATTAAGTACTTTCCATAATTTTCTCTTATACGTTTAAAGATATATTTTTTTCATTAATGTTAATGAAAAATTTTTTAATTTTACACCAAAAGAAACTTAGAAAACTTACCTAACCTTGTTATAACAAGAGCAATTTATTTTAGCCTAACCCAACTAAATATATTTTAGATTTGTTTACAGTAATTTAATACTAAACAAACACAATGAAATATATTTTTTTCGGTAGGTTCAGAATGATTTTGGCGAAATTACTGCATACACAAATTTTCACTTGTCCTATATGGCAAGATGATCGTTGCTATTTAAGCCAAGATCGCAAGTTCTGCCTATTCGGCACGACATATATATATATATATATATATATATATATATATATATATATATATATATATATATATATATATATATATATATATATATATATATATATATATATATATATAATATATATATATAATATATATATATATATATATATATATATATATATATATATATATATATATATATATATATATATATATATATATATATATATATATATATATATATATATATGTATATATATATTATTAACACATCGGCCGATTCCCACCAAGGCAGATGGCCCGAAAAAGGAAAACTTTCACTATCATTCACTCCATCACTGTCTGACCAGAGGTGCCCTTAAACCACAGTTATGAAACTGCAACATTAACACCCCTCGTTCAGGGTGCAGACACTGTTCTTCCCATCTCCAGGACTTAAATCCGGCCTGCCGGTTTCCCTGAATGACTGCATAAATATTATCCTTATCACACTCCAACAGCACGTCAAGTCCTAAAAACCATTTGTCTCAATTTGCTCCTATCTAACACGCTCACGCATGCTTGCTGGAAGTCCAAGCTCCTCGCACATAAAATATCCTTTACCCCTTCCTCCCAACCTTTCCTAGGCCGACGTCTACCCCGCCTTCCCTCCACTACAGATTTATACACTCTCGAAGTCATTCTATTTTGTTCCATCCTCTCTACATGCCCGAACCACCTCAACAACCCCTCCTCGGCCCTCTGGATAATAGTTTTGGTAATCCAACACCTCCTCCTAATTTCCAAACTACGAATTCTCTGCATTATATTCACACTACACATCGCCCTCAGACACGACATCTTCACTGCCTCCAGCCTTCAACATTCATCACCCATGCTTCACACCCATATAAGAGCGTTGGTATAACTATACTCTCACACATTCCCCTCTTTGCTTCCATATATAAAGTTCTTTGTCTGCACAGACTCAGTGCACCACTCACCTTTTTTCCCTCGTCAATTCTATGATTCACCTCATCTTTCATAGCCCCATCTTCTGACACATCCACTCCTAAATATCTGAATACACTCACCTACTCTCTCCCTTCAACCTCATATCTCCACACACCACCACCACCACCTCCTCCTCCTCCTCCTCCTCCTCCTCCTCGAACGCCACCAGCACCACCACTTTGAAATACTGAGTATGTAAAATAAAGATAATCACGAGCGTTGCTTCCAAATATACTACTGAAGATGAAACATGTTCCTAGAGGTAAGTCACTTTCACACCGACATACAAATCCCGGTAAATCACTGTCGCAGCAAACCATAATCAACATGCAAATCATTTCTCCTTGAAGACGCCTCGTCGCCCGAAAATTGGATCTGGTCCCCATTTGATACGCGCAATGACGAGTCTCAGTAATATCGGAGACTCTAGTACCCTCTGGGGAACGTCCTCTCCCTTAAGTCGAATCTAATGGACATTTCCCAAGAACCCAGGAAACGCCCCTTGGGAACCCCTTAGGGTAGATGGTTGCATCCTGTATGAGGAGTGGCAGGGTAATATGAGGCAGAGGGTGACGATGGCAGGGTAATATGAGGCAGATGGTGACGAGGGAACACAAGAGCAGGTTATAGCTGAGACGCCTCATGCTTCTGGGTCACAACATCCTGAGGCAGGTCTTAGATGCTGACTTGGGGGAGTTGAGTGAATGTGGAGGTGGTGGTGGAGGTGGAGGAGGAAGGGAAGGAGCAGGAGGAGAAGGTGAGGTGGTGGAGGTATAGGAGGAGGAGGAGGAGGTGAGGTTGTGGTGGTGGAGGTATTGGTGGTGGTACTGGTGGCGTTCGAGGTGTTGGTTTCAGTAGGTGGTGGTGATGGTAGTTAGTGGCGGTGGGGAAGGGTGGAATCGGAAGAACCTCTGTGGCTAAGGCTGAGGTCACAGGGCTGAGAAGCTACAAGGCTGAGAGGGGTCACAAGGCTGAGAGGTCGCTGAGTGAGTTGGACCGACCAACTTTCTCCCAAACAAGTTGAGTTAATTGAGGAACATTGCTTAAGTAGCGAAGGCAAAGAAGGAAGTTGTCAAAGTCTTGAATACCAAGTTAATGATGTCACACAAGGAAAGAGGATACGTTTGTTCTTTTATAATTCATTCATGGTATTTGTGTGTGTGTCTGTGTGCGCGTTTGTCTGTCTCTTTCTGTATGTATGTATATATATATATGTATGTATGTATATATGTATGTATATATGTATGTATATATGTATGTATATATATATATATATATATATATATATATATATATATATATATATATATATATATATATATATATATATATATATATATTACATACACACACATATACACATACACCACCGATTTTCCAGCATCCCTGGTGCCAAAGCTTTGCCGGATTAACCCTTATGCCGAACCAATGGTGGTCACCATCAACACACACTAACCCCCTAATTACACCATTCCCGTATATCTCTAAAGCACCATGGACTGCTATAATCTCAAATTAAAGAAATATTAAATGTAAATTAAATAAACAAGATTTTTTAAACAAAAATTATGTATTAATCTGGAAGTTGAGATCTGTATTGATCACTGTTTATTTCAATAATTAATCACCTCATCTTGGGTTTCTGATGCTGCAGGTGTGACATCCTGCGTACATGATGCTGAAGCTGTAGACCACAGGTTGTTTTTTGGCAGTTTTTTATAAACATTTCATCCAAGCGAAGTTGCTTCATGTGTTTTGTTCTTTCCCTGTGTAAGCGACTTTGCTGATTCGAGAAAAGGAGCTTCCTGTGATCACATTTGCTTGGACCTCTTCCTCAATTCTGCAACATTACAAGCTCCTGATGTGTCAACTGGAACACGAAAAACCTAGAGCTATCATTCAATTCCCCCGTGATTGTTTTGCGCACACACACACACACACACACACACACACACACACACACACATATATATATATATATATATATATATATATATATATATATATATATATATATATATATATATATATAAAGCAGGATATCCAATTTCTTTATTGACTTTTCGGATGTTTCTTCATCCATCCTCAGAATCTAAAATTCTTTACAATAAAAGTAAGACACAGTTTTAGAAAGCATTTAAAATCCTGTCTACAGCACAAGATAATTTAATCTATATGAATTACAACAGACTTAAATTGAAGTCAGGGCTTAATTACTAAGACAAATCATTTTATCTCTTCACTGTTAACAATTTTAAATTGCATATCAATGAACAAAATGCGTAGGAAACCTGAAATCTTGTTTGTATGTATGATAATAAAGACTGTGTTTGGTTTGTATTATTGAGCAATTTACATAAGATGGGTTTTGACGTGTCTATGATGAAAATGGTCGGGTGTTCTTAAGTGTAATTCTCTGTTTTTTTTTTCCAAAAATAGGCTTATAGGTACATCGCCGTGCTCCTCAGTGTTCATATGCTTAGAGAATGGAAAAAAAACAGTATAGGTGGTAGCAGAAAGTGGATCTCAGTTTTGCCAATACTTTGGTAGTTAATGACTTAACACCTTTATTACCAAACGTTTCCTCAATAATGTTGCACATTTTTCAACCTTTATCGAGCCAAACGACGCAAATGACTTCATAAAGTTTTGAATAGAGAAAAATGTTGCTCCTCACTTGTGTCTTTTCTTCACCAGTTGGCCTGGTCTGGGACCGAGCCTCTGAGTGGTGACCATGGAAGACCATCACCGACGAAAAATGAACCTAGAGCTGGGAAAGCTGGAAACCAAGGTTTGCTCTCTGAGTAGACGGAGGGTAGACACTGCTAGTGGATAGAGTAACTTCTCAAATTCTTTGAGTAGACAGCAGAATCTCGGACTCTCTTAGTAGAGGTAGTCAGTAGACAGAGTAGACAAAGTGGTCTCTCAGACTCTTTGAGTAGAAAGAGTAGCCTCTCAGATTTTGAGAGTAGAGAAAGTAAGTAGCCTATAAGACTCTGTGAGTAGAAGAGCACGAGACTCAATCCTTCAACTTTTGGTAAAACCTTCTGAGTCTGAACTTCCCTAAGAGGACTTAAAGCGAGGTTCGAGTCAGAAATATTCCCAAGAAGATAAACAAGTCTATTTTTCTACGTTCTATTTTTCCTACGTCTAAGAGAATGTCTATGTTCACTGATGTGCTGATCCATTGGAAATTCGGTGTTCTTTAAAACGGTGTTGACCCAAGAATATGGTGTTCTTCGATGTTCTGATCCGGAGAAATTTAGGGGATCTTGCTGCTCTGAACATATGGAACTCTGTTCTGCTCCTCCTTGAAGAACTACGCTCTAGCAGGACCCACAGACCAGGGATCACAGCTGTAGTGACAACAAGAGACAGGGGTAATTACTTTTCATTAGATGGTTCATTAGGCCTTTTTAAAAATTACCTATTAAGTATGTTAATATGTTTTCCTTATCACAGAAATTTTGCATTTCTGTCTTTAATTTCTACTATTCCATAGTTGGGTTAACTGTTATTGTAAGTCCTTAAAGTACACATGACTGTGTTTGTTGATGGTTTTTAGAATACTGTTTAAAATATGTGAATGTTTAAATTGTGATTTTTTAATTAATTTTGTGTGTCAGTATCATATTATAGCCGTGTATTGTAATAGTTTGTATGTAGATGGAAATAAGCCACTAAGATATGTGCATGTACACACACACACACACACACACACACACACACACACACACACACACACACACACACACACACACAAACACAGCAACACCAGGGGGCAGAAAGGAGGACAATCGTCAGGGAACTATCAAATATTGAAACAACGATCGAGAAAGCAATTAAGCTCCTGAAAGAACTTAAAAGCAATTGACCCCCAACAACATATTGACTTGGACATCGAGGTAAAAAAAAAAAGTCGAAAACGTGTGAACCTTGCTGATCCAGATCTTAAAAAATTACTAAAAGCAGTTGTGGGAGCACGATTCATACCACATAAGCCGTCGTAGCCCCTCAAACTTAACAACAACACTAGAGTTAGGAAACTGAAAGTTACTGGGGGGGAAGGGGGTAATACTCTTAGTATTAGAAAATTGGAGACACTTCATAAATTAAAGGCCAGAATCCCTGACAAATGTAGTGAAAACAGATGGAACAGTTAATAAGACAAAAAAAAAAAAAGGCTTGTTAAACTAGAGAGCATAAATCCTCACAGATCAAAGACCCTGCCTCAGGAATGATAAGGACTGCAATAAGTTTTCGACTGCTTGACGAGGATTAGACAGAGAAGAAAAGAATGGGTGGACTGAATATTTCTTTGAGGCGCTACTACACATGAGACTGCTGTACAAGCTAGAGGCTCAGATACAGGGCGACACAGTACTAACAGGGAGAATGAGAAGTCACGAGAGGCTAGAGTAATTAATGTTGGGCGTTAATATTAACGTTTTATCGTATACTGAGGCAAAATATTCATGCTTGCGTAACTCACTAACCCAGATGTCTACTGAAGGAGTTGTGAAGTTTAAAAACAACTAGAACCGTGTAGTTATTTAAAACTTTGAAAACATTGGTAACATTAAAAAGTTACTGGAGTCAATACAGACTTAGAGCGATCGCAATACTGCTGCTATAATCAATAACAATTGCGACTACCAGAGTTGAGGTAGCCATACATTACATTCGCAGCTGAAACCAAATCCAGAATATGAGGCAAGTCGGAAGCTACAAGCCACAGTGTAGGCATCAGGTGTGGTATGCAGCCTCTGTTCCCAGAGACTGTGGTGTGTGTGTGTGTGTGTGTGTGTGTGTGTGTGTGTGTGTGTGTGTGTCGTGCCGAATGGGTAAAAACTGGTCAGTTAACAAGAACTCATTTAAAATTAAGACCTTTCAAAAATTTTCTCTTATACATTTAAATATATTTTTTTCACTTATGTTAATATAGAAATTAATAATTTTGTACCAAAAGAAACTTAGGAAACTTGCCTAACCTTATTATGAAATCGATGAGTGACAACTCTTGTTCTCCACATTTGATGAGATGACCCTTTCTTTTTCTGGGATTACAAACACAAGATTTTTCTGAAAGTGAGCAAATATAGCTTTCGTTGGTCTCTTTCACACACACACACACACACACACACACACACACACACACATACGCACGCACGCACGCAAGGCATGAGAGAGAGGGGTGGGTTGATTGCAATTTCTTGGACTGTAAGAAGGCCTTCGACACAGTTCCTCACAAAAGATTAGTGCAGAAGACAGTGGATCAGGCATGTATAACAGGAAGGGAACTGCAATGGATCAGAGAATACCTGACAGGGAGGCAACAGCAAGTCATTGTACGTGATGAGGTATCACAGTGGGCACCTGTGATGAGCGGGGTCCCACATGGGGTCAGTCCTGGGACCAGTGTTATTCTTGGTATATGTGAATGACATGACGGAAGGGATGGACTCAGAAGTGCCCCTGTTTCCAGATGATGTGAAGTTAATGAGGAGAATTAAATCAGATGCAGATCAGACAGGTCTACAAAGAGACCTGGACAGGCCGGACTCTTGGTCCAGCAACTGGCTCCTAGAATTTAACCTCGCCAAATGCAAAGTCGTGAAGATAGGGGAAGGGCAAAGAAGACCGCAGACAGAGTATAGCCTAGGCAGCCAAAGACTGCAAACCTCACTCAAGAAGAAAGATCTAGGGGTGAGTATAATACCGAGCACGTCGCCGGAAGCACACAATAACCAGATAGCTGCTGCGGCATATGGGCGCCTGGCAAACCTGAGAATAACGTTCCGATACCTCAGTAAGGAATCGTTCAACACCCTATACACTGTGTACGTCAGGCCCATACTGGAGTACGCAGCACGAGTATGGAACCCACACCTAGTTAAGCACGTCAAGAAATTAGAGAAATTGCAAAGGTTTGCAACAAGGCTAGTTCCAGAGCTAAGGGGAATATCTTACGATGAAAGATTAAGGGAAATCGGTCTGACTACACTGGAGGACAAGAGGGTCAGGGGAGACATGATAACGACATACAAAATACTGCGTGGAATAGATAAGGTGGACAGACAGGATGTTCCAGAGATGGAACACAGAAATAAGGGGTCACAACTGGAATTTGAAGACTCAGATTAGTCAAAGGGATATTAGGAAGTGGAATAGTCTGGCAGGTGATGTAGTGGAGGCA